>NC_081185.1:107162065-107322065 GCF_029867415.1 Vicia villosa
CCTTTCTCCGTTTCTCTCTTTCTATGAAGTTCAAAACGTTCGTTATTTAGTTTCCTTGAAAAACGACTCGAAAAAGACTCTTTTTGTTTTTAGTTGTTTATTAATGAATGATGCATGAATGCATGAATGCACACACAAGAGTTTTAAACAAACATGGCGTTGAAGGGTATAGTGGTCATGAAGTCAAAACGCAGTCTCCCGCCCCAATGGTAAACTAAGGTTAAGGATTTTTGTACCTGTAGAACGGGTTCTAGGGGTCTCAGAGTTTTTGCTCAACCTTAAAGATACGTTGATTGGTATCTATAAGAGAGTTTTCTCTGAGTGTAGTATCTGCGTGACAATTACTTCCGTAATCACCGCTCTACGTCCTAAAAAAAAGGCTTTAAGTGGGGTTAATGTGTTTCTAGGTCCTCCTGGTACAAATCAGTCTCGGAATGCGGTGGCGCAGTTAATCACAACCAGCCAGGCAAATCCCAAGAGTAGACTTGGAAACCAAGATTAGAGGGCCTTCACCGGGAAGACATCCTCCATCCTATCTTATGTTGCACTCAAATCCGGGTATAGGATTTCTCACCACAAGGGGGAATCAAGCCCTTTCCCGATACAGAATAAACAAAATAAACAAATATATATGCAACAAACACATGATATGACACAGAGGTTAGGCAGGACCTCTCTTGTTTGAGGGGGAATTTGGCATCCCTAATTCCTCATTGGGGCTGGACCAGCAACAGGTCAACCATTGGTTTGGATGAAAAACCAAGGTTTTTAACACTTATATCCCCAGCAGAGTCGCCATTTTTCTGTGGTGGTCGTTTTCTTTACCTCCCCGTTTCACTTGGGAGGACGGCACGCTAAACCCTTCACGCGAAATTTGGAAGGAGAATGCGCCCGTGGTGGGATGAATTTTATTTCAGTTCTTCCTACGATATCACACGAACTTTCTTATTTGTCCTACGAGTAGGAAAGGGGAAAAAAGATCTCAACTAAACCCTAGGAGTTTGCTAAGTGTGGGGATTTACACCTAGACTAGAAATTCTGGAGTCCGGGAGGTCGGTTATACATAGGGAAGTGTTTAAACACCCTACATATCTGTAGTACTCTACAGGAACCTTCTCTGTGTCATTGTGATTGTGTTTGCTACTATTGATTGGGAAAGTTTCTCCTTTGTGTTAGGAGAGAGAATTGAATTGATTTTAAAAGACAGACAGACAGACAAACTGACTATTTTTGGTATTTTATTAGCTCGCTGAGATTCCTTGTGAACCTCATGCCTACATATCCCTAGTGGAAGTCAGAGCTTAATGTAGTTCGGGGAACTAACTAGGGAAATTAATTATTTTTGGTGCCTTGTTTGAAGCTCAAGGTTGAAGCTTGAATTAAATCTCTGTTTAGTAAAGAGACATGAAATTATCTCTACAGAGAGGTATTTGTACTATTCTACCACAAACATTTAAAGGAGTGACAGAATAACTGAATTCATTTCATTCAAGAGGGGGACCTTACTTGTGTATGTGCAAGTATACCAGTCAAATGCCTCTTAAATGAAAGAAAGATGCTCATCCAAATTAGGGAAAGTTACCACATGTCTGGGTTTTACTGCCAGCTCATGCCTTTCAAAATCCTAAATGGGAGACTTGATTAAAATTGAAATGAAATGTTTGTTTGTTTGAATGTGGTAGAGTAGTAAAAATATCTCTCTATGGAGATAAGCTATGTCTATCTACTGTATAAAAGATTTGACTTTTAGCTGGCTTGTATGAGGCCCAAGCTTGAGGCTTTTTGATTGATTAATTAACATTATTGACTCTGGGAGATGACTCCACTGGGAATTAATTACAGGGTATGTTTGTGTTCTGTACAAAGCCCAGAATTGAGGCTGGCTCTACTTAGGGAGACTCTATTTATGTGCCTTGTACAAAGCCCAAGGTTGTGGCTGACTTTAGCTAGGGAAAAACAATATTTTCTGCCTTGTACAAAGCCCAAGGTTGTGGCGGACTCTTAAATAAATGAATTGAGTATGGATGACTATATGGGGAAAGATCCTAAGTGTTAGGAATCTTTGACACATGAAAGTATGGTTTATCTGCCTTGTACAAAGCCCAAGGTTGTGGCTACTGAGTGATGAAGGACTCACTGGGGAGACTCTATTATCTGCCTTGTACAATGCCCAAGGTTGAGGCTACTATTGATAGGGGAGTTTTATTGTTTGGGTGCCTTGTATGAAGCCCAAGGTTGAGGCTAACTGTTTTTGTTGGTTTTGACTCTCCTGAGGAGATTTTATTTATTAAAAGACTATTTTTCTTTGGAAGCTAACCCTTTCCAGGGATTTTGACTCAGCTGGTGAATTTGTCTGTTAAAAGACTGACTTTATCATGTTTTTTTTTTGGAGGCTGACCCTTTCCAGGGGTTTTGACTCTTTTGGGGAAATTATCTCCTAAGAGAATGAAATTATCTTTTTGACATTTAATGATTGACTTTGGAGGCTAACCCTTTCCAGGGGTTTTATATTAAAAAAAATGAAAGAATGTGTGGAAGCTAACCCTTTCCAGGGATTTTGACATTTTAGACAGATGTTGGAGGCTAACCCTTTCCAGGGGTTTTTGTTAATATGAATGGCAGAAAGATTATCTAATGGAGACTTCTTGTTTAAAGCCCAAGATGAAGGCTGACTCAATGCTGAGGATGATCAAACATGGATCCTAGACTCTGCTAAGGAAGATTGATGAAGATAAAGGTGACAGAGACTGTCCATGTCTCTTATTCCAAAAAGTGTACTCAATGCAAAATTGAGACAAACTTAGCTTGTTTAGAGTCTGGTTTAAATTGGAAGAAACTCACCAGGGTAGGCTAAAAGGTGACTAAAGACCTGTTCCTATGTTTATAAGAAACCTGATGGGTCCTTGTATACAAGCTCAAGAGGAAGCTGGAAATGCTTTTAAGAAGCCTGTGGGTCCTTGTACAAAGCCCAAGAGGAGGCTAATCGAGGGTCCTTGTTATAGCACAAGAGAAAGCTATGTAGTTTTGAACTTATTTTGGCTCTAAGCAAATGGGTAAGAGGTTTCACCGGGAATAATTCCTCTTTGGGTGGATGTGTCCTATTATTTGGATTCTAAGGTTTTTACCAAGATGTTTCACCGGGAATAATTCATCTTGGGGGTTTGAACTACAAATCTCTAATTAGGAAAGAGCCTTCACCGGGAAGACATTCTCAATCCTAGGTCATATTCCTATAATATATATATAGTTTAACTGTCCTAAGGTTTATACTCAAACGCAGTTCTAAACTAATATATGCACAGTTTATATTTGACAGTAATTTAAACAAAGACTGTAAATTGAAAGCTTGTAAAGCCTAACCTGGATGGAGTGGAGGCCTTTGAAGAAGTATGTACAGAGCCTCAACAGTATTTTTGTTGTTTTGTTGATAACAGTTGAATATATATATATGATAAACAGTTAATGGTTTTTGAAAACAGAAGAAGTGAAGATGGACAAAGGTCACATAGGTATCTGAAGAGTTTCACCGGGAATAATGCCCTTCAAATACCAGAAGAATGTTTTGAAAACAGAAAGAAGATTTTGAAAATACAGTTTTGAAAACAAGCTAAGAAGAGAAGGTTTTTGGGACTTACACTCTATTAGAGGCCCAATTAAAAATGGTTTACTGTTTATGGAAAACAGTTGAAAAGATACGGGGTTCTGTTGTTTGAAAACCTCGATCGTCTGTTTACTTTGAAGTTTGAACATAATTTGAATTTTTGACAAAAGTCAACTTAATTGAAGTACAGACAAAATCTATACCTAATTAAGACCTAAATGATTAGGGTTTTTAACACTAAAACACTTATGAAATATTAGGTTTTGAAACTTTAATGAAAACATATATTGAAATATATTTTAAAATACTTAAAACAACACCATTTTTAACCTAATCAAAACATATAAAATAAATAATATTTTTATGATTTTTTTGATTATTTATAAAATATATATATTAATCAATAAGTGCATAAAAAATGAATTAAAAAGGAGTTAATTTGATAGGTTAACTAATTGGTTAAAGTTGTGAAGAAATTAAGTGGAAAAAGTGATAAAAAAAAATGGTTTTGTCACGTAGAGGGCTTGAACTCGCGCCCTCCAAGTCATTGGCCAAAACTCCCACCATCTGGGCTACGCGCGCAGTTTGTTATTCACACGCATCCAACATAATATATTTTAAAACAAGCCAGAAGATTCAAATTTTGCGCGCGCCATGTTCATCTTCTTCCTCGAGCTCAAAGATTTTCAAATTTCTAACTCTCTGGTTTCTCAACTAAATGGCATGATGTAAACATCAATCTCACTCGTTTTTGGACAAGGAACATGATTATGGGCTCAGAATTCATTTATTCTAAGTGTAACTAACGAATTTCATCATGAACACGAAGAACACATAAACCCTAATTTTAAAATTAAATGATGCACAAGATGAATAAATGAAAGATGATAGAGGGTTTTCAATCCTCTGATGATGCTGAACAAGATAGAATCGAGCTTTACCACAAAGAGTGCTTAAATTAAAGAGGTGGAGTTCAGAAACTTACCTCTGAAAGTGGAGGTCGTGAGGATGATTGAGAGCACCTGGGCTTGAATGAATGATCTCAATAGCTTCCCTGAGACTCAATGATGCTAACTGAATGCTTATTGCAACCTGAATCCTTCTGAATTGTTCTATGGACCTCCCTCGATTTCAGCTTCAAGTGAACATGGAGGGTGTTGATTCTTGAGTTACAGATGAGCTGCAGCCATCTGGTTAGCTTCACTATGACCTGAGGAATGTGCCTGGATGATTGGCTTGGCTTGAAACCTTCTGAATCACTCCATGGACCTCCAACTGCAAATGCTCCAAAGTGAGAGCAACAATGGTGTTCCTCCACTTACAGAAGTGATCCAGGTGCTTGGATCACCTCAAATGACCTCCCTTGAGATGTTAGAATGCTCACTTCCCAAAGATAAGCTCTGGTTTGAAGAAATCGATTCTTCTTGCCAAAGAACTTTGAAAAACAATGAACAAGAGAAGAGAAAGAGAAAGCAAGTAATATGGTTGCTTTGGTGTGTTTTTGAATGAGGAATGCATCTGTATTTATAGGCAAATGGATCAGTATAGCTGCAGAGGAGTGAGCTTCCTTAGTGAAGTTGATTTGCTTTCTTAGCCATGAAGGAAGTTTGCAAATATCTCTTATGCAATGATGAGAATTTTGATTCCATTTGATCAATCCCCTAGCCCTCGATTTTGCTTGATCTTAGGGGACAATTCTGAGCCAGAAATGAGCTCTAATTGGTTGGTGAGAAGATTCCTTGGGTGATTCATCAATTTGCCATAAATTCACAAAAGTAATCATTACATAATCACATGTTCTTGTTTTTAGAATCTTCTTCAATTCTTATGGCATGGTGAAAATGAATGCATGGCATGTTTGCAGATGTATTATGGGTCATGTAGCATCTGCATTTGAGGTCATGTGCACAAAATTTCAAAGTTCCAAAATGATGCATGACCTATAATTTTACTTCATGAGGCCAACTTTGAACAAGCATAACTCTTAGCTCAAATTGAATTTTGAGAAGGTTGAACACAATTTGGAAAGCCCTAAACATCTACTTTAAATCATTAGTTTATGTCTTCTTCAGAATCCTTTGGGAAATTTGTGAAAAATGAGGCCAAAGTTGGAAGAAAACTAGGTTAAAACACTTAGAAAAATTTCTAAGTGTTTATGACCTAAACTTCAAAATTTCCAAAACTTCATAAATGGTTGATCTTTTGAAAAAAGTTCCTTTGTAAGATGTTATTTTATTTTGCAAGATCTACAACTTTCATGTTGGAAGTTTTTTGAGTTGTGTAGGTGAAATTTTGAGATCTCACCATGCCCTCAAAAACCCTAATTCCCGACTTTTTGCTCCTTGATGAATTTCTTTGAATTTCTTTGGTCAAATGACTTTGACATCCATATATTGATGATATTGATCTTTGAAAGTCATTTTTTGACCAAAAACCTTAAAAGTCAATGATGATCCTTCACAGTTGACTTTTTCCTGACAAAGTGAATTTTTGGGCTTTTTGTGTAGAAATAAGATCTTCTCCCCAAATGGATGATATAAATGGATTATATGGAGGTAGTAGATATCCTTGAATCATGTCTTGAGTTTTGGATTCATGCCCTGATCAGAAGTCAACTATCTTGGTGAATTAGGTCAAAACCCTAATTTGTCGACCATGTGAAAGTAATGACTGTAGACTTTGAATTGAAGTGTGATGTCCAGTAGACCTTGTAATATGAGTTATTTGAAGATGATTGATGTCTTTGAATGACCCTCTGAGGTTTTTCAGGGTTTCCCAAATGTGATCCCTGATTTCAGTCCTTGATAGGCTCAAAACCCTAGTCTGGTGACCTGAGTAAACCTGTACTCATATGACTGGATGTCTAATCAATCATAGATGAGAAAAGTGAAGTTTTTGAGCCCCCATGATTGTATTAGAGACTAGTCTTTGTATTGATTGATCCTTTGCCTGAGCTTTCTTGTCTTTGAGCATCCTCGATTAGGTACCAGATGGAGAAATGACTGCTCTGGGTACTTGTCTTGACCTGATGAAAAATCCTGAAGATATGTCATCTCAGGGGGGTCAAAAATTAGGGTATGACACTAGGTTCGACCTTGTCTTGCCTAATGTGAGCATAGGCTACGCAGCCAAATACTCTCAGTTTGTCGAGATCTGGTGGATGTCCCGACCAAACTTCTTCAGGTGTCTTCATATCTAACGCTGTCGAAGGACATCTGTTTATCAGATATGTTGCTGTCGAAACAGCCTCAGCCCAGAACACCTTTGTTAACCCCGCACTAGTCAATATGCATCTGACTCTCTCCAAAATAGTTCGATTAAACCTTTCAGCCAAACCATTTTGCTGTGGAGTACCTGCAGTAGTTCTATGCCTTGCAATACCAGAGGCAGCACAAAAACTGTCGAATGCCTCATTGCAAAATTCAAGGCCATTGTCGGTTCTCAACCTCTTGACCTTTCTGCCAGTCTGATTTTCAACCAGAGTCTTCCAACTTTTGAAATTCTCAAAAGTTTCATCCTTAGTCTTCTGGATGAATACCCATAATTTTCTGGAATAATCATCTACTATGGATAGAAAATACCTTGCTCCTGAATGTGATGGACACCTTGCAGGCCCCCAAAGATCAGCATGGATGTAATCAAGGGATCCATGTGTTCTTTGTTTGCCTTTGTTGAACTTCACTCTGCAAGATTTTCCAAGTACACAGGGTTCACAAAACTTCAGCTTTTCGACTTTGTCTCCACCAAGCAGATTTTGTTTCCCTAATTCGACCAGACCCCTTTCACTGACATGGCCCAATCTCATGTGCCAGATTTCTGTTTTCGACAAAGGTTTCGTGGATGCAACATTTGTCGAACCACTTACAACTTCAGCCTCAAGGGTATACAAGCCTTGTTTCTTCACGCCTCTCAAGACTTCCTTCGAACCCTTCATGACTCTTAGGATACTTTTCTCTCCTTGGAAAACATATCCTTTCTTGTCGAATTCACTAAGAGAAAGCAGATTTCTCTTCAAATCAGGAACATACCTGACTTCAGTCAACAACCTTATTGACTCATCATGGAGCTTGAATCTCACAGATCCAACACCTGCAATCTTGCAAGCCTTGTTGTTTCCCAGCAATACTGATCCACCATCTTGATCACATAATTCCTCGAACAAGTCTTTGTTTGGAGTCATGTGCCAAGTGCAACCTGAATCCATAATCCACTCCTTCTTAGAGTCACTGCTTGAAACCACAAGAACATCAGATGATTCGAAATCATCTTGAACAATGGCAGCGTTGCCATTATCCTTACCTCCATGATATTTCAAGCGTTCAGGGCACACCTTTCTTGTGTGACCCTCCTTCTTACAATGGTAGCATCGAATGCCAGATGCTTCGCCACTGTAAGTCTTCGACTGGCTTTTGCCTTTCTTCTTGTCGAACTTACCATCCTTTCGTAAGAGTTTTCCTTTAACGGCCAAACCTTCGCCAACAGTCGAAGGTTTATGCTCCTTTCGTTCATTCAAGTCCTTAGAGTACAAGGCTGATTGAACTTCTTCAAACGCCAGGGACTCCCTTCCATACAAGAGAGTTTCTTTGAAGTGAGCATGTGATCGAGGCAAAGAACACAATAGTAACAGCGCTTGATCTTCATCATCGATCTTCACATCAATATTTTCAAGATCAAGAATCAGCTTGTTGAACATATCCAACTGCTCAGCCAATACTTTGTCTTCAATCATCTTGAATGAATACAAAGCTTGCTTCAGGTAGAGTCGATTTACCAGCGATTTGGTCATATACAAACTTTCAAGTTTCACCCATAACCCTGATGCTGTCGTCTCCTTTGATACCTGCCGGAGAACCTTATCACCAAGGCTCAACAAAATTGCGCTGTGTGCTTTCTCGATCATATTCGTCTTCTCCGCTACCGTCAATTCTGCATTCATGGCTGCCTCTCCCTTCAACGCTTCCAAACAACCCTGCTGAACCAGTAGGGCTTTCATCTTCAAGCGCCACAGACCGAAATCATTCACTCCGGTGAACTTTTCAATCTCATACTTTGTTGAAGGCATCTTCTCCACGCTCACCGCACCAATTTGTTGTGAATTCAATGCCAAGAACAAAGTATAATGCAAGAGAAGAATAAAGGACAAGGAAGAAGAGGAACACAAGAATTGGTTATAACTGCTATTCTTTCACTTTCTCTTAAAACAAGATTACAAGTTTACAAGAATAACAAATAACCTCTCTCACCCTAAATTAGGATTTGCAGCTTAGCAATGATGAGAGACTAGTATGCTATTTATAATAAAACCTAACATACTAACTAATGGGCTTTTTCAGCAAGGCCCATTACACAAGCCAACTTAATACACAAGCTAACTTAACAAATTAGGGTTTAAACACTAAAACCTAATTTAACATGCTAACAACTCTAGCATCTTCGACATCTGCATGCTAGACCCATCTTCGACTACAGCATGCACACTTCGACACCAGCATGTGAACAATCCTTCGACTTCATGCTTAACTCTGTCGAACTGTCGAACCAAGAAGCTACCCTTCGACAATACTAGAGTTCGATCCAATATCTCACATATCTGATGAAGCTTGGTAAGGTTTCTTGATAATTAAATACCATATTTAGAGAGATTGATTTACTGAGATCATCAGGGATTCAATATTGAATTGGACAAGGGTGACACAATATATGTCTTGTGTTCAATATGCACATGAGGACAACAAGGCAATTGTACATACAAATATTATCAAAGAAAGATTTTGTCAGATCACATGACATTTTTGTGACTTGGGTAGCAGTGATGTATTGCTAGATACCTCTCATTGTTTATTATATTAAATGTGTGATTTAATATAATTTCCAACACAACGAGAACCTACAAGGTCATACACATAAGGACAAGTTGATGAAAAATAAAATAAATAAGAAACATTGTAAGATACGTGTACTTAAGAGAATTATGAAACATCGTGAGGTATAATGCACTTAAGTAAACTATAGGACACCTAAGGTACAATTCACTTAATTGAAATACGGTACACTATAAGGTACAGTGTACTTAAGTGGTTTTTTAAACTTGTAGCATATCCAAGTGGCTCTATAAATAAAACTCTTGGGCGATAGCTTTCACTATTAATAAAATTCGATTTGTGAAACCTTAGTTGTAATCTCTCTCTCTCTATCTCTCTCTCTCTCTCTCTCTCTCTCTCTCTCTCTCTCTCTCACACACACACACACACACACTCAAAGTCTTTATTCGTTGCAGCTATCATTGGGACTGAAGGCACTCTATTCGTGTGGATTGAGTAGAGGCGTTATTCTTCATTTAATGTTCATGATCATTCCTCTGATTCTGCACCAGAGACGCTAATTGCTACAAGAGGTAATTATTCTATCACTCATCATGCATCATTCGTAAAGATCAGCTAAAGGGAAAATTTTGTTTTTCGCAGTGTTTAGTATCACGGTTCCTTTCAATTCAAAGGTGGTTTAAAGAGTTCTTTTACGCAAAGTAAATTTAATTCGCTTGATGGAGTGAAGATCTCTGAAAAATATTGAAAACAGAAATAATCGCCTTTGGTATATCGATCTTGTAAATATTTCCATATTTTTGTTGCATTGTTAAAGCAAATGGTGCTCTGAGCGGTTTAGGGATTTATGGTTCTGGTAATCCACGACAATATTATTCTGTTACACGTATCTCAGAGTTTGAAATTAAAATTACTCGAGAAAAACTCGTGTGATTGAGCCATTAATAAAATTGAGTTTGTTTTTGGACAATAAGGCTCGTTTGATAGATTTGTTCCAAGTGTGATAATTTGAATTGTTGAGTGTTAGTGCTACAAGAGCGACATCAGGGTTTTCACCACAAAGGTAACAAGGGGTTGCACAAATTGCGTGAGGGACCAAATGAATTATTGTGATTGGAAGTTTTTGAGAAAGAATCAGAATCTTACCATGAATAACTAAACTTTCTAAGAAACTTAACCAACTAATAATTACATAATAATCTACTATATTTAGACGAAGAAAAAAATAATTAAGATTAAGAGGAGCGATTTTATGTCAAAATTATCCTAAAATCACTCTTTTCTCATATCTAATATACGATGAAGAAAAAGAGAAAAAAATTGTAAAGGTGGTAAAGAGTGATCCTGTGACCTATCATTTGCGATTATTTAATAAAAGTGATTTAAAATTGTTATATATATATATATATATATATATATATATATATATATATATATATATATATATATATATATATATATATATATATATATATGTTTAAGGGCCTTTTTTTTAGTTTTTTTTAAATGATTTTTATAATATAATATAATTTTATATAAAAATTGTTATAAAGAAACTTTAAAAAAAAAATTGGTTTGAATAATTATTCTTAAAATTTTATTTTTTAATGAAATTTTTTTTTGGATATTAAAATTTTAAAAGATTACTTAAATTTTAAATTTATTTCAAATAGATTTTCGTAAAAATCACTTTTGAAATACTATTTTTTAAAATTTTAATTTTAACTATGTTTTAATATTCAAAAATATTTATTTATGTTATAAGATGTCAAAAGTAATATTTTAATTAAAAAAAATAAATATAAAATTTTTATAATGTTTTTTATAAATTGTTTTCTAAAATTTATTTTTAAAAATATAAAAAAAATCTATTTTTTTAAAGTGGAAACAAACAAGCAAGTGAGACAAAGAAAAGGGACAAGTGAGACAAATCCAAACTCTCACATTCACATAGCATTCACTTCTTCACTCTCCACTCTGCAGACAATGAGGTTTTTCCCTTTCTTGCTGTCTTTTTTCTCTTTCGTTTTACTTTTGCTGAAATCTGAAATTTTTCTTTCTATGTTTTCTATGAAGAAAAGCCATTATTACTTTCACTCTTGCTTAGTTTTAGCTTTGCCCCATTTCAATTTCATGTTATTATTGTCTTTGCTACATTTGTTTCTACCATCAAAATCATATCTTTGTAATTATTATGAAGAAAAAATGAAACTTTTTGATATATTGTTGACTCATTTGTTTGTATAACCCTGTGAAGTCTCAATATTCTTAGTCATTTAAACAATTGAATGTTGAAATCGCGGTAATTGATATTCGTGAAGAATCGCATTCAAAGAATACTGTTAGGGTTTCAGTTATGGGTGCATTGTAGAGACATTAGAAACCTAACCTTTGATACCGCGGATTAAATTATAAACATTTTTGTAAAACCCTAAATAGTTTCGAATTTTATACCATTCAAGCAAATTATTTTTATTCAGTTATTGAATTTTGGTCTCAAATAGCGGAGAATCACATTAGAATTAGAGTTTGGCCTAAACAGGCTTCAAGTACTCTTTAACAATGGGAGGTCTATTAGTATAGAAAATATCGGTATATGAGTAGTGTGTTTGTCGAGCTGATTCAAGGCTTCCCCGAGTAACCCCACGGGTTGTTCTTTGTCCAATTCCATTGGTCCCTGCACATCTCCTCTACACCATATTTGGCCTTCCAACCGAGTTCTCTCTCGGCTTTATCTGTAGATGCATAGACCTCGGTAGCGTCTCCTGGACGTCTTGGACACAAGTTCAATGCGATTTTCTTGCCAGAAGCTTTATTAAATGCGTTAACCATTTCAAGCACGGATGTGCCACGACCTGTTCCCAAATTGTAAGCCACACAACCTATGTTTTCTGTTGCGAAAAGCTTTCTTAGGGCGGCAATGTGACCGTCTGCTAAGTCCATCACATGGATATAGTCCCGTACCGCAGTGCCATCCCTTGTAGGATAATCATGACCGTAAATATTAAGCTCGGGCAATCTTCCAACGGCTACTTGCTGTATATAAGGCATGAGGTTATTCGGGATGCCCTTAGGATCTTCGCCGAGTTTACCACTTTCATGTGCCCCAACTGGATTGAAGTATCTCAGTAAAATGATTCTCCATTCTGGATCAGCTTTCTGAATATCTCGCGCAATTTCTTCAAGGAAAAGCTTCGTCCGTCCATAAGGGTTCGTTGCTTGTAACTTGAAATCCTCCACACATGGTATTGTTTCAGGTTGGCCGTAAACCGTTGCAGACGATGAGAAAACCATGTTTTTGCAATTGTGCTTAGCCATAACATCATAGAGATTGATTGTGCTGACGAGATTATTATCGAAATAACGTTGAGGATTTTGAACACTTTCACCAACTGCTTTTAGCCCAGCAAAATGAATCACAGCCTCGAATTTAGTTTTTGAGAAGAGTTTCTCCAAATCATCTTTATTCCTGAGATCTCCCAGCGTGAATTCAAGATTTTGAGAAAGGTCTGGACCAACAACTTCACGAACGCGGTCCACTGCTTCCATAACAGAATTATCGAAATTATCGATGATGGAAACATGAAACCCATCTCTGAGAAGCTGAACAACGGTATGAGCGCCAATGAAACCAGCCCCGCCGGTTACAAGTATTTTTTGTGATGAAGGCGCCATATGTTGAAACAGCTGAGATAGAGAGAGGCGTGAGATTTTGAGAGATAGAGAGCGTTGTGAAAAGTGATAGATTTGGAATTTGAGGTTTGGGTTTTATACAGTAATGAAATATCATTAATTGCTATATTTGGGTAATGGACAGAAATTTGGGATCTGGAATGATTTTGTTAGATTTTAACTTTCTTTCTATGTGTAATCCATCTTTTATTTGTTAAATTACGCGCGCGGCTAATTTAAGATAAGATTAGTAATTCTGTTTTGTATGTAGGTTCCATTTTTAGCTTCTGGATTGGATTGCCAAGTAAGCTCCTTTTCAACCATGTGTAGGCCAAACTATAAATCTACAATGCGCTGTTAACCTCTTTTTTATATAATTAGGCCAAACTATAAGTCTATGATGGTATTAGGACCTGTCGATCGGGTCATGGGCCACCCACCATTTATATCCACGCACCAAGCTCAATACTGTTGGGTGTTTGGGTGTGAGGGGTTTATTGGGAAAATCTCTAATTCCATATTAGTTATCGATAGAGTCTGGAAATAGTTTATATCGAGTGACACTCCTCACTTTACTAACCGGTTTTGTAGAGATGAGTTATGCAAAACTATAATTCTAATAATTGTGATTACGGTTACATATACTATTGCAAAACCCTCTAGTTGAAAAATTATTTTTCGCTACTAATTTGATTTTTCGTTGTGTGTAGTCGCCATCCTGAAGTTCTGTGGGCGCAGCGTTCCGACAAGCTTTACCTGACTGTTTCTCTAACTGATGCCAAGGATGTTTCTGTGAAGTGTGAGCCTCATGGCTTGTTCACTTTCACTGCTTCTAAGCTTCAACATGAATCTTACAGCTTTACCTTGGAACTTTATGGATCGATTGAACCTGAGGTGAGTGATCTTTCACTGCTTCCAATTTACCGATAGTTTCGGTTTTTTCCACTTCCAGTTTTGAAAAGGGTGGATGGTTCTGTATTTAAATTTGTCATTGTGCTATGTAGGGCTGTAAAATAAAATCGAGCTCAAGAAACATACTATGCTCAATTCAGAAAGGACAAAGAGGTTGGTGGAAAAGACTACTGAAGTCTGAAGAGAAACCTGCTCCATACCTTAAGGTTGATTGGAATAAATGGTGCGACGAAGATGAAGAATCAGATTGTAAGCTTTCGTTACCGTAAATAACTATTTGATTGGCGTTTCAAAATTTAACTCTAATCCAACATGAGTATTTATATTGGTTTAATAACCTTGAAGATTAAAACTAAATCAATTACTTGTGAGTATTACTTTCGTCTGATTAAAGTTTCTATTGGAATTATTACAGCTGAATTGATATCCGATGACGATGGACGGGTATGTCAACTTTATTTCTCGTCGCATGTAATTTTGAGTTGTAGAGTTTTAACAAACCTCCCACTCCAAGTATTTAATCTTATACAATGCAACTTGTTCTTTTGCAGTTTGCTGGCGAAGATGATGAAAGCAGTGATGATGAAGGAATGTTATGTAAGTGAATCAGTTGCATCTCTTTAGTTACAGTTATTCTTTCAATTGCTTGCATCTTCTTTGAGAGCGTGTAAGGCGTGCTACCGCATAGTGCTCAAAATCTGTCACGGTTAAATCGTGGTTAAATAGGAACTCATAAAATATTTGTCAAGGTTAAACCAATAGTTAAATAGTGTCCATATTTTTTCTGTCGCGATTGAATCATGACTAACCTGCACAGGGTCTAAAAAAACTTAAACGGTCCTGTCTATAAGATACCTTAGTCCCTGTTTGGATAAACAACTTCATTAAGCAGTTATGCTATAATGCTTATAGCGTAAGCGCTTATCTTACAGTTTATGTATAAATGATTATCATTTGCAGATCTTCCTGATTTGGAAAAGGCTAGAGGAAAGTGATTCTTTGAGTAGTAACAAAGGTTGAAGAAGCTTCAAGGAGATGGAATCATATGAAAGTGTTAGATAGTAGCTGCATGGATAAGACTCATTGTTGTAGCTATCCTGTTGTATATATAGAATCTGAGTAGTGCTTTGGAATCTGAAAACAGTCTTCATCTTCTTGATTACTTGGTACTAATTCTAATCAAAGGTTTCTTTGATGTGGATGCTGGTTGCATCATAATCTAACCTCTTTTATTGAAAATATGTTTTCTGAAATTATACAACCGTGACATCCATTATTGTTGATTAAGTTTCTATCTTTGGCTGAAAATTCATGTTTTTTATTTTTATGCACACTGTCAATGTAATGTAAGGAGTTTTTAGTCACTTAAACACAATTATTCGATCATTAGAGATGTTTGATATTTATCATAATTATCTCTAAAGTTATGCTGATGAATGGTTGCTACTAGGCATGACAAAAGAAATTCGGACCTAGCCGCTTCCGTCCCGAAACTAAAACGGGACAAATTTAATTGGAGGTGGGGTTGGGTGCGGAGAAAACTCAGTTTTTTTTTTTTTTTGACAGAAGAAAACTCAGTTTTTAATTACGGAGATGGGGGCGGGCGGGAGCTGGACTGCTAGATCTTAAATCCACCTAGTTGTAACGTGCTTTGCAAATGCAAATTGTTTCATAAATTGTCATTTATTTCATAAATTGTCATTCCCATAACAAATGATTTGGTCTTGCACATGAAAAATAGGTATGAATAAAAAAAAAACTTTTTCTTAAACTAACTTTTTTTAAACTAATTTGATAATATATATAATTGTTTGACATTGTTTTTAAACGAAAAAATGCAAGAGTTTTGAGAATTTTATTTTACGGGAATGTTCTTTCTACCCTAATGTGTGTATTCTACACATTGAAAAATTGAAAATGTCTTTCATATGTTCGGAGATACATATTCGGACTCATGCAAAACAACACTAATACACGTTATTTTAGAATTCACCTTTATTTTGAATAAAATATGGGTCCGGAGATGTATTTCCGTATGCATTTTAGATGTACTCAAATATGTATTTACGAAATGTCCTCCAAATGATTTTAGAACAACACCATTGTTCTAACATTGTAATTTTTGGAGGCAAAGATATATTGAAGTAAACTCAAATAATATTAAATTGAAAGTTAAAAGACATACATTAGTTAAAGTAAATCATAAAAGTCAAGATCATAATAATATTTTTTTTAAAAATACAAAAAATAATACATTCAAACATTCACTATTGGTTATGTCTAACCCTCTGCCTTCTCATTCGCTTGTACTGCACGACATTTTGTAATTCTACAATCATGTCCTCCATGAGGGCCAATTGGAAACTTCCATCTTCAAAGAGTTATGCCTCTATGCCTGCTCTACTAGGGGTGGCAAAACGGGCCGCCCGCCCCGCCCGCCGCCCGCCCCGCCTTATGCCCGCCAAAAAACGAGCGGGGCGGGCATGCCTGCCAAGTAAAATGGGCATCAAAACCATGCCCGCCCCGCCAAGATGGCGGGTTGGCGGGCGGCGGGCTTACCCGCCTATTTTTATTTATATTTTTTTAATAGATTAATATGCTTTTTTTTACCTTTTAATTAAACTTTTCACTTATTTTTTAAATTTTTTTTTATATAAGTAATTTTTTAACAAATTTACTCTAAAAAATATTACATATATTTATAAATAAATGTATAAAATAAACCATCAAGAATTGCAATTACTAGAATTAACTAAAAAAAGAGTGAGTTTTGGAGGAGGAGCGGGTTTTGGCGAGCGGCGGGCCTTGGCGGGGCGGGTATGGCGGGCGGCGGGCTTTGGCGAGGCGGGCTTTGGCGAGCGGCGAGCCTAAAATCCCAACCCAACCCGCCAATTTTTGGAGGGTGCGCGGGCGGCCCGGCGGGCTCCGGCCCGTTTTGCCACCCCTATGCTCTACCCATCTCCATTACACACCGACAAACCGCCTACACATCCTCGACGTGGTCATCCCTAAGGTCAAGTACCTCATGATTAGCTGGCATTTGTGGTCTTCTAAGAGTTTATGGTGTCATGATAGAGTGTGACACCCTATAGAACCATGTCATGCATCCGTCAGATACAACCCAGTGAAAAGTAGTTGGCACCCTATGATACTCCTCGATTACCAAGTGACTCTCGAAATCATCCAGTATCGCATCAAGATCTCAGTGCTGGATAGTGGAAGAATCAGACTCACAGGGAAGTATCAGAATAATATGCAAATAGCTGAAATCTTGCATCACTCGCTCGGGCAGATAAGGATATGACCCACATGCCAGCTATCCAGAGTATTAGGAAATGACGTCAAACTGACGCATCTCGCGGTGACCCTCGTATGGGCAGAAGCAAACGTCATCTGGTACATGACGATCAAGATACCCTCTAAATGGCTCGACCACACTAATCCCCATGCACGAGATAAATGCGGCAGAATATGGCCAATCCTCATCATAGGCAATCACAACTTCCCACCAGGTCATGCGAGGGAAGTGGGAGATGATCCAACCCTAAAAATGGCTCAGCTACAATATTAAAAACAAGTATAACAAATGGATTATGAAAATATTAGTAACACTAAATTATCGTAAGCAGCATGCAACTTCCAGTCACCTTCGACATCCATGACCCTCTGTAGATGTTCTTTATAAAGCTTTTCCAAAAAAACTAAATCTTACATGAGCACCTCTTGTGTCAGCTGCCTCCTTTGAGGCATTAGCAAGATCAACCCTTCAAATAGGTGACCATCATCTCGAGGGATTCCTCTAGACCGATCCTTCAACGACTTAGTAAACGTTCCCTTGTGGGAAGATGTATGAGGCACAAGACATCATCCAATGTGATGACCATCTCTCCTATAGGAAGATGGAAAGATGACGTATCTGAATGCCATTTCTCTGCAAAAACCGCCTACATGTCGTGGTTTATGGTAATGTACACAATAAAACATAAATCGGAAAGACCGGAATAGTGGATGAAATTAACGAACTAAGCAATTGTGGGATGTGCCAACTTCAATATCTTCTTGTCGTGGTTTACCAACTTCAAACATGAACACTCATGTAAAAAGAATATCACCATCAATATTTGACTTAATTAGTTGAAAACATATTTATTGCAAAAGAAAATAAATATACATATCCTTCTCATACATGCCTAGCAGCATGGTCTGCATAGATGAGAAGTAAGGAGGTGTCAAATGGGCCTCATGGGCTTTAGGGGCTTCATGTTCTACTGCATCATCTAGGGACTCGTGGCCCCGTGGAGTAGATTCTTGAGAAAGAGTCCGCTACTAGAAGCAAAACTAGATGGTTGGGAACCTCAAAAGTTAAAACTATCAAACGAGTTATCACGTTGTACTGGCACACGGCCGAGCCTAGTCCTGCCAGGGTTGTTTTCATCCATTGCACATGTGTTACACAGAGATGCAGAGAAAAATAGCATGTCATAAAAAATCCACAAATTCCATAAATTCAACCAAATTTCAGACTGAGTCAAATCTAGAGATGCGTCTCCGAAGAAAGTTCAGAGAATATTACGAGATGTCTCTCCAATCAAACCTGTAAATCTCAGTCATGGCAAAAGCGCCATTGTTTCCCTAACCCTCCAAAAATATGTAAATGCATGTTCTTGTAAGCTACCAGTTTTGTTTACACTACTATCTAATGTACTCAAAATAACTAATGTAGCTTAAACAACTAACTACAAATCAAAACATAAAAATATATAGAATTTTGAAACACTTACCTAATCAAAATGCTAAGAAGTAGAAGGTTGATTGTATGATATTCTTGGAAGGAGGAGAAAGAGCTCCAATGGTAGAAGTTTTTTAGGAAGAGAAGCTTGAATGGGACAGAGATCTCAAAAGCTTGAGAGGGTGATAATTTTTTTTAGAAAATGAAGAACGAGAAAAAAGGAAGGTCTAGCGTGAGGATAGCAAACAAAAGCGTGCGGAGACGCATCACCAGACCACCCACTAATTTTTGAATAAATGGTATTTACAGAGATGCGTCTTCGATCGTACCTTTTACTCATATGGAGATGCATCTCATGATTAAATTTTGGCATAATTTGGTGCCTCATCAATTTGATCTGAGAAATGGGCTAAAAAGGTGTGTTCAAATATACATCTCTGGATGATGGGGGCAGTCATGACTTTTCATAGTGGTGAGGGAAAATATATAAGGGCGGAAATAGCAACCCTGTTATTTTATTGGTATAACTTTTTATTATGTATTGATTGATTTGACATGTTTTATAATACCATATTAGATTTCTATTTGTACTATTAGTATTTATCTCTAATCCAATAAAATTTTGAAAATTTCTCTTGCATTGTTCGAATTTTAAAATTTTGATGCACCACACTATACAAAAAAAACAAGTTCATCATAAACACACCCAATGCTATAATATATATGACCTGGACATGGTCTCTAGTTACAACCTTTAGATATTGAAATTAAGATAAATCCTTTAAAATAATACGGCCCTTCTTTTCGTCCCCATTCTCTAACATTTGAAATCAAAAGTAAAAAATCCAACATCCACCAGGGGAGAAGTTTCAAAAATCTCTCAATTTCTACTCTTTCTCATTCAAACTAAAAACCTTAATCATGTTCGGTCATTTATATGTCACATTTAAAGGATATTCAGTAAATTTTGCATCCTCACCTTACTTTTTTCTGATTTTAATGCATGTAATTTCTTCCTAATTTTTTAATTCAACTACACTATATTGTATCTAGTAGAAATGTCATGTCACTTTAGTCATACTTTAATTTGGTTTGAGTTTGGGACATTTGAGAGTTAGGATTTTGTTCCATTCATGAGTATGAAATGGATGTAGTTGGAAAACTAATGACCTTGAAACAATGGTGTTGATATCCGTCGCGACGGCGTGGGGTGGATCTGCATGATTAGCACTCCAATGCCTAAGTCACTTCAAGGTTCAAGATGAGTGGAGTGAAAAGTGAAGATCAAATAATGTACCTTGCTTTTGCTGGGGAACAAATTTTATACCTTGAGTCAAGCAGAGTAAATTTGAGGAGAATGGGGCCTTAGATATTTGGGACTTTGGCCGACTCATAATACTTGTCCCAAGGCTTTGTCGACCACTGAGTGGGTTGGGGAAGCCTTTAGTGATATTGGTCGGCTTCTAAGGATATCTACCGACGAACAAGAAATGAAACACTTAGAATCGGTTAAAAAAGGTAGTGGATGACAGGAGCATTAAATGCTTCCTTACCATCGCAATGTTTCATCACCTGCTCCCAGCATGCCACCATAGGGAAGAAGACTAGGGAATATTCCCCCTACTTAGGGGAGTATTTTTATCATTTCTTTCTACTGGATGGTGTGGTTTGAAGACTATCCTTGGATTGATATCTTGCCTTTAATCTGGATTGTTGATATTTATTAATTTCTCTATAAAAAATGAGTTTTTCCGCCAAGGTTCCATTTTACTCTCTTGCTACTCCTTTATGGTCACCTATTTTTAGGCTATTAATCATTGCCTTCCTAGCTCCAAATTTAGGTTTCCACCGTGATCCCCTTTTTCTTCACACATGTATGTTATTGCCCCTTCTTTAAGAGAAGGGGGTTATCACCCTTTTAATCTCTAGGGGTCAATCCTTTATTACAGACCTATCATCACTTAATCGCTGAAATTATTTGTAATGCAGGTGTATGATTCGGCCATTCTGATGAAAATAATTGTGGGGGATTATTCCTGGGTAGATCCATTACATTTTGAAACGCCTTATAGCTACACCCAAAATAACGATGAAGAAAAAGGTTCCTTTTGAAGTGGGGTCTTCTCCAAACTGGGCAGTCTCGATAATTCCCTATAGACAAAAAGGTGTGTCATAATTTTGAAGGGCGTTCTATCCCCTTCTACTCATGTATCTTTAAGAAGTTAGGTGTACAATTTCCTTTTATAGTCTTCAAAAAGGAAGTGCTGAATTATCTTTGTGTTCCTTAGTTGCAGCTTCATCCCTATGTTTAGGGCTTTGTGAGGGTCTTCCAATATTGGTATGAGTACTAGTCAAACATGTTCTCGGCTTCCATGATTCTCTTTTTTCACCTTCTCGAACTTAATCCTTCCTCAAAGGGTCGCGGGGTAGACTCATTTCTCTTTAACGGATAAGAAACAAGATCTTTCATGTGTATACTGACAGTTAAAAAATTTCAAAGGGAATTACATCTTAGTTAATCCCATTTCTCCTTTTGCCCATGATGAGTTATGCGCCTTCCTCTCCTCTACTTCTTCCCCGGCAGCTTGTACCAAACAAAGGAGGCGATTTTGGTCCTCATATCATTTCTCCTAAAAAGTTTAAAAAATACTTCATCTCATATGATTCCATCACCGATGCAGAGAAGGCTATGAAAGAGACATTGCTTTCCTTTTATGACTAGGAGATATACTATCGAGATATTCTTAAAGTGAAATATGCATATTAGAGGAAGATATTTTTTAGTATAGCCCATGTCCTAGCTTTATTTGGATTCTACGATCTTGAATATTCTCCTACTAGCTAATTATCTTACTCTTTCACATATGATCTCAAAAGGAAAGATTCCCCGAATGTCAATGCATTGTATGTGCTAGATGTTGGGGCTACTTTGGTTGTATCGGTGTCTTCAGAGGGTCGGATAAGGAAAAATCATGATTGGCCCGCTAACACAGACTAGGGAAAAACTATCATCCGGGGAAGTCCTGCAAAGATAAAAAGGTCAAAATAACCCGGGTTTGCCTCGAGTATCCATTTGTGAGATGTTATTTTCCCATTGCCCCTTGTGCTGGTTGGTCGCTTGCCTCGAACTGTGACTGAGATAAAGAGTTGTTCATCGACCAATGATTGCGCCTAGGTTCGACAGCTTTCAGGATTCAGAAAATCTAATATGCTGGAAAAATCAGCTTACCAGGTGTTCCGGATGACTTCAATTCGAAACTAGATTGTCGTTGGTCACAAGAAGCTTTTGTTCTCCGAAACCTCTTCTAAAATAGCCAAGGATTCAAAGGCTCTTTATAATCTGGTTCAGGTGAAAGTGGTTAGCTGCGAGAAGGAATGTTCCCACTGCATAGCCGTCAGGATGAATTTAAACATTTTGGGTCCCCTGCAGCTTTGGATGGTCGCGTAGCTAAGCATGACAAGCTGCTCGAAGAGAAGAATCAAGATGTTTGTCAGATGGGACTTAAGTCGGGGACTTCATCTTCTGTAGCACATGGCACCAGGTTGGAGCTTAAGAAGAAAAGGATTGGCCAAACTAAGGTTATGGGGGCTCTCCGAGGGGAATGGGTCACCTTGAGTGAACAGTTGCATGACCTTTTCGAAGATGACCTGAAGAAGCCTCATTTCACAGTGTCTTGAGCAAGATGGAGTCTCTGGTGCTTTGTCTCCGAGCTTTTTGTGATTCTTTCTCCCTTGCATGAGCATGATCTTCTTGTAACCTATTATTTAATGTATCAAACAATATTTGTCACACTATACTTTGTTATCATTAGCTTTAATGTATGTGTGCATTATGTTTAGCGTTTTTGATCCTCATACTTGCCCCCAAGATATGACTCGGATCGAGGTGGGCGTCTCCTTGATCCACCACATAACACCTTTGGATTGGTTAGATCCAAATGGGGGAAGGGTGCGCTTGCTATACAAAAATGCATGTAATCTTTGGCTATGCAGAAATACATGCAATATTTGGCTATGCAGCAATGTGTACAGTCTTAGGCTATGCAAAACAAAGATTTCTTGTTAAAGTTAGTAGGAATCAAAGTCGATTACCACATATGGCACCACTCTTCCGCGAGGGAACCACAAACTTAAGATGGACTAGTGATTGGACTTTCGACGTGGTACACTAAGCTTTCTGGTAAGGAGTCGCTGTGTATGCAAGGTTAACATTCCAAAACCCAAGTTAGTGAGAAAATGGGAAATAATAACTGGCGACATAAGATGCTTTTTTTTCTCCACACTGGAGCCTTCTTATCTTTATATAACAAAGGTGGTTATAACAATTTCACGTGGAATGCGACATACTATGCTGGGGACCGTCTGATTTATCTAGACAGTGTGTGACGAGCTAGGGGTTGAGATCTTCTATGCTCAAGTGTATTGAGGTCCTCCTTTCTATTGTGTAGTTCTCATATAACTTTTAATCTTTGGTCTCCCTTACCAAGCATTTTGGGCGGCCCAAAATATTATTATATAGATTACAAATCCGGCTAATTGAAAAAAGTTATCATTATATTTTTTAGTGACTGAATTATAGAAAAAAATTTAGGTTTACTGAAATTTTAGTTAATTCTAAAGAGATGAAAGTTCAAAAAAATTATGGATTATCGTTGAAGATATTAACACCCCCATTGAAGCTATTAACACTTACAACCTCATGTATTACCAATGCTTAATTGGTTGTAATAGTGCTTACTCTTTTTTAAAGAATTGGATTATTTTTATTTGAAAAAAATCACTCATTCACTTTTTAGAGTTTTAATAATCTTTTGATGAAGATCTGACGTCCATTAAAATAAAGATTTTTAATTTCAATTCTATAATTTAAATAACTAAATTTATTTAAATATTTCGATTATGATCTAATTATTATTAATGAAGGTTGAGAAAACACTTAGAAGGGGGAGTGAATAAGTGGGTTTTAAAAACTTTATGAAGGAAAGATAGTCAGAACACAGTTATGTTTATCCTGGTTCACCTTCTCAATAAGGCTACCTCTAGTCCACCCTCAACAAGGTGATTTTCCTCTCTCAACATAGGTCTTAATCCACTATAATCAGAACCTGATTACACTTGCACGACCAACTGCCGTGACTCACAATACAATGCACGAGCCAAACTGCTGGTGACTAACAATCCCGCACAAGCCAACTGCTTGTGACTAACCAATCTTCTAAGACTCAACTAGTCCTATACTTCTTGAGACTTCTGACCCAGCCGGTCTCTCAAGTACTCAGTTACCACGTAACTTCTGTTGATAGTGTATAGTTTTGCTTCTAGAAAGTTGTAATCGCAACAGTGATATTTTACTAAGATTAAGTACAGTATAATGAACTCAGAATATGAATAAGAAAATTTAGCTTCAGAGAGTTTTTCTTCACACTTGATGATTTATCAGAGTTGCAGCGTTCTTGTGTGTTCTTTCTTGTTTTCTTCTATTTCGCTCGCTGTGTGTGTGTTATCTTTTCTTCAAACGATCATGAGTATATATAGCTTCAGAATTTTTGACCGTTATCTCCAAAGCTTGCATTCAGCATTAAATAGTTTGCGTGTTGTCTTTGCTTTTGTTGTCTCCAAGAATTTGCATGTGGATAGATTCTTCAATCAACCTTGGGAATTACGCTTTTGGAGTGTTATAGCCAATTTACTAATGATTATGTCTTCAACGTTTTAATTTGAATCAATCTGCATAACCTTCTGTTCAGTCTTTGTTCTTCAACTTCTGTTGTGAATGTGTTTACAGTGTTCTGGTGTAATATCAGAAGTTGCTTTCAGCTGTGATAATTTGAATCATTCCTTATAATCTTCTGTTCAGCCTTGTTCTTCAACTTTTGTTGTAGATATGTTTGTAGCGTGCGGTATCAGTTGCTTTATGACTTGTGTTGTGTTTCTCTAGCTTCAAGATCTCATTGCTGGTACTGGTACATCTTCTGAAATTAGAACCATATGATTAGATTACCATGTTTGCTTTATACAAAATTTGTTTGCTTGTTATTATCAAAACACTAAAATATAATTAAAACCAAACTATGTTCTAACAATCTCCCCATTTTTTATGATGACAAAACATTTATGTTCTAAAGCAAAATTTTGTATAAGAAAATTAATCTCCCCCTGAGATGTATAATCTCCCCTTGAAATAAATATTAGAGAGAAATATGATGGATAACTTCCCTGAATAATTTTCTTCTTGACTTGATCTTTCAGAAGATTGATGGATGTGGTTGTGTATACGCGCATCTTCACAGAAGTTCTAAATATATATTCCTGCATTCCTTTTTTACAACAGAAACTTCTGGAGTTCAAGTTAAAGAGATTTTATCTTTGATTTGTAGTATGGGAAATATAATCCCTTGTAAATAACAAAGTAAAAAAAACTCTTGTAAATTCCTTAATTCATATATATATATATATATATATATATATATATATATATATATATATATATATATATATATATATATATATATATATATATATATATATATATATATATATATATATATATATATATATATATATATATATATATATTAGCTCTACATACAAACAAATTTAATAATTAAAGAAAATAAGATAATTGAGATAAAATGTAATATATTTATAATTTTTGTACAAAAGAAGTGTTAATAAAAAAAACTCTACAAAATCTTAAATGTAAGAAAATGTTTATATAGCACAAATTACAAGTACATTATTTTTTATTAATATGGAATATTTCATAAATACACATTGGTTAAAACTACGTGCATAATAATTTTGTAGGGAGCAAAACATGCAACTTTTTTTATAGGGACCAAAAACAAAATTTACTTATTTATAGGGACAAAAACATATTTAACCTAACTATTTAATAAGAAAATGAAAGAATTTTCTATAAAAAATGAAAGACTTTAGTTTTTCAAAAATAAATAATATTCTTATCGTTCCTTTTTAAGTGTTATTTTTTTCTTTTTACACATACCCAAAAAACTAATAATTGTTGTTACTTTTTAAACAATAAATATTTTTTGTCTATAATAGCCTCAATTTTTTGTTACTTTATTTACTTTTTTCTGTTTCTATAATAAAGGACTAGGGGTAATTTTGATAAAATAACAATCATTACTATTTTGAACTTTGAAATGACACTTAAAAAGGAACAAATTTTTCTTTTAAAAGTGACACTTAAAAAAGAACGGGTGAGTATACACTATGAAATATAATACATTATATATTTACGAAAACAACAACAAAAACAACTAAGCTTTATCCCGTTAAGTGAGGTCGGCTATATCATTCAACTTTCACCATAATATTCAATCAAGGACCATGTTTCTATCCAAAACATTAATCTCGAGATCTTTCTTAATAACTTTTGTGATAGTCTTTCTAGCTCTTCTCCTCCTATAATTGTTTGTCTTCTCTCCATTTGGTTTATTCTCCCTTGCTATAGAGTCTATCGGTCTTCTCTTTACGTGTCCTAACCACCTAAGTTTATTTTCCACCATCTTCTCCTTTATAGGGGCTACCACTACACTCCCTCTAATATTTTCATTTCTAATTTTATTTTGTCAGGTCTTACCACACATCCACTGCAACATCCTCATCTCTATTACACTAGCTTTATTCTCCTGTTGATTCTTAATCGTCCAACATTTTATCCCGTACAAAATCCCAGGTTTTTACCGCAGTTTGACAAAACTTTCCCTAAAACTTGATTGGTACCTTTGTATCACATAAAACACTTGATGCCATTCTCCATTTCAACCACCCAGCTTGAATATAATGGTTTACATCTCCTTCTATTTCTCCATCATTTTGTATTATATATCCGAGATATGTAAACTGTGTGACTTGAGGGATAATACGATCGCTAGGTTGGAAACGCTTCTTCTTTTGTTAAACCTACATTCCATATACTCTGTTTTACTTATGATTAGGCGAAAACCATGTGTTTCTATAGCTCATCTCAAAGTTTTCAACCTCTCATTTAAATCATCCTTTGACTCGACTCTAAGAAGGACTATATCATCTGCAAAAATGATGCATCTTTGTGCTAGCTCATAAATGTGTTCTATGAGTACATCTAAAAGTAAGATAAAAAATGCAGAGGCTTAGAGTTGAACCTTGATGCAAACTAATTGTAATGGGAAAATTATATATCTCTCCACTTTGTGTCTGCACACTAGTTGATACCCATTTATACATATCTTGGATAGCTCGAATATATGCAATCTCTCTAGGCACTCTATCATATGCCTTATCTAAGTTAATAAAAATTAAGGGTAGATCTTGTTGGTCCATCTGATACTGCTCTATTATATATCATAATGGATAAATCGCTTCCATGGTCGACCTTCCAGGCATAAATCAAATTGATTCATGGTGACTTCAGTCTCTTCAGTCTCTTTTCTCATAACTTCATGATATGACTCATAAGTTTAATCCCCTATCATTCGAATAATTTTGTATATCCCTCATGTTCTTATAGACTGAAGCTAAAATGTTTCTTCTCCATTCATCCAACATGCGCTTTGACCTCATAATTTCATTAAAGAGTTTGGTGAGCTACTCAATACCTCTATTTCCACAAATTTTTCACCTTTCAATAGGTATGTGCTCTGGTCCAATCGGCTTATTGTTATTCATTCTTTTCAACACTTCCTTTATCTCATGTTTTTAAATTTGATTGTAATAATTATAGTTCTGATCCTCTTCTCTAATGTCGAGTCTACTTGAGTCCGGTGAAGTATCATATCCTTCATTAAATAGGTTGTAGAAATATGTCTTTCACATATCCTTTATATATTTTTCCTGAACCAAGAATTTTCCTTCTTCATCTCTAACACACTTCATTTGATCCAAATCTCTAGTATTTATTTCTCTTCCCTTAGCAAGCCTATAAATAGATTTTTCTCCCTCTTTGGTTCCTAGAGATAGGTATAATCCGTCCAAAGTTTGAGTTCTTGCTTCACTCACCGTCTTCTTGATCTCATTCTTAGCTTTCTGGTACTTTTCTCAAGTTTCGACATTTTTACACCTAGACCACTCTTTAAAACTGTCTTTTTTTACTCTAAATTTACTTTGGGCACTTTCATTATGCCACCAAGATTCTTTAATCCTAATTCAAACACTTCTTGATTCACCCACGTCTTTTTATCCACTTTTCTAATCTCTTGGGCCATCTTATTCCCCATATCATTTTTATTTCCTTGTGGTTGTCCGAATCCTCCATCCAAAATCTTGAAATGAAAAATTCCTTGCTTTTCACCCTTTAAATGTCACCACTTGATATGTGACGTTACCATATGACTTTTCTCTTTGCTCTCACCTTAATTCTTACATCCATAATAAAAAAAATCTACGTTGGATAGTTAAGCTCTCTCTCAGAATAACTTTAGAATCCAAGCAAATCTTCTTATCATACTTCCTAATAAGAAAGAAATCTATCTGCAAACATGTCACCCCCACTTTTATATATGATGAGATGTTCAACTGTTTTCCTAAACCGTATGTTTGTTATAGTAAGATCTAAACCCGACGAAAACTCCAAGTTAAATTCACCCTCCACATTCACCTCCCTTACGTGAAACCCCCAATGCACTCTCTCAAAACATCTTGATACGCTACCTCCATGTCCATTAAGATCCCCCCTAGGAAAACTTCTCTCCTTGGGGTGTATCCTGAAGGAAACCTTCTAAATCCTCTCAAAATTTTACCTTAAGGTGTTCTGCTAACCCAATCTGGAGTGAGTGTGTAAGTACTAATAACATTAAATCTATCTTGCTCCACTACAAATTTCAAGACTATGATCTCCCTCTCTTTTCACATCCACAATATCCTTCTTCCACTCCTTGTCCATAATCCCAACCTCATTTTTCAATCTAACTTTTCTGGCGTACCAAAGCTTAAATCTCGAATTTTTTAAATTCTTTCGCTTTTTCACCTGTCCATTTTCCATGATCCAAAACGAATCATCCTCTCACGAACTAACTTCTTTACCCACACTAATTCAAGAAAGTGTGGGAACCCTTGCTTATTTTTCACTACATCCGGGTGGCGACTCTTGCTCTTTTGACATTGTACTCGAGTCATATTGTGTATTGCTTGCGGACAACGACCTAACATTCACATTATTTCGTAGTTGATCCATGTCATAGAGATTCAATAAAATCTTACGTGATTGTCGACTGCCTACACAACCTTCTCCTTTAATCCAAGTTTGGGATCGGCTATGTATAGTAAGGAATATTTACCAAAACACAAGAAAAAATGGTGTGTAGGAATTTAAAGTTTTTTAAAAGTCAACCATTTATTATTTGAAAAATATACGAAGAATTGATAAGAAATTTTACTAGCTTGGACACAAAACCAAAAACAATCATAGTTCAAACCAAAAATGAAATTTCTTAAGACATTTTTTGAGAAAACAAGAGAACATTCGATTAAGAGTAAAGAAAATTTTGATATTAATTAATGTGGTGTTAGACCAAGGACGTCATACCAAGTGCGTCTGACCAATTATGTAATTTTTCCAAATCAGGTCCTAGAAAAGGTTCTAGGAACTCAAGAACATAGACCTGTCCTAGGTAAGTACCTAGTCAGAGTCAATAATTGAAAGAGGAGCATCAAATCACATAGCGAATAATATTCATGCAGCTAATCTACATTGAAGCCAAGTTCTAGATTCTCAAAACTCCAAGCACCTACAATAAAAAAGAGAAGTAAAACATCAAGTCAATATACACAGTGTTATCTCAAAATACCTCTTATTATCAACCAATAAATTCTTTAAAGCCACTTCAAATCTAACGAATTTTTCACCCACATAGGCAACTTTATTCCATGTGAGATCAATATTTATCGGAGATTCTGGAAAAGTCGAAAGTAACAAAACCAATGTTCCAAGACCACAAAAAAGGAGACACCACATCTCAATCCAAAACTTTAAGGCATGTATATAGGTCTACTCTCTTGTAAATTCAAACGTTAAGGCATGTATATGGGTCTACTCTCTTACAATTTCCGTATTTCATCATTCATAGATGATGTGAGACTTAACCCCTCCCATTTGAACTTAAGAACCTCTACCACAATTGTGAGCTCCCACATCCTGTAACAGGATCCAAAGCAATAAGATTCAACGCGAGATTCAGCTCACGCTCCCTCACCAAGTCGAACTAGACTGTGAAACCAAATGTTGAAAAAACATACATAAAGAAAGTAAAAACCACAATCACAACACATATATAACGTGAAAACTCTAAAACAAAAAGCAAACAACTACCATTGTTGTCAAATGACAACCAGAGAATAACAATCTGTAAAAACCATTACAACACATAGACTTCTTTCGACCATCCCCACAACCAAAGAAAAAAAAATCTCAACTTCTATATACCTATTTTACAATTTACATAATACATTTTTGTTCATAATTCTAGACAACAATTTTATTTTTATATTTTAAATTGTATATTTATGTAGAGCTCAAACTTTAGTTATTTCATAAATATCTATTTTATGCTACCTATCATGTTCTCCAACATCATTTCACTCAGGTGACCCTGATGCATACATATCACAATTATCATGTTTTTAACCATTCAAATCATGCTTAAATGTTATTAGAAACAGTGCTATACACCAGATGGTTCACATATCATAAATAGTATTAGTAATATTGCAACTTTCTTTCACTAGATACATAAAACAAAAAACCACACAATGAAATACCAAATATGAACAAGAAAAGCCTAAATGGCTTCCTCCTTACAATGACAGCATGTTGGAGAAGATCATCAGCTGGTACAACCATAACGTCGATTGACGACCCGATGCACAACTTCATGAGCAGCAATAGTAAGTACTTTTGAAATAAGACAACTTTCAACTTCTCAAGTCAACTCATCTTGAGTTTCTTTAGCCACTTCCCCATTTCTGAAGTTTAATATCTTCACTCTTCGGTCCAAATATTATCTGATTGCTCCAAGCAGATTGGCACCATCAAGTCTTGCTCCTTCCAAGTCCTGATTTATTAAAAAAGACCGATCATGTAAGATTATCGTATTTTGAACAATAGAACAAATTTGATTTTTTTTTTTCACGGCATAAATTTTCCTTCGCCAATAAATTAATGGGAAATGGAATTTTCAAAATAGCAAAGTCAGGACCATAACAGGTTGACCATAGTCGAATGGAAAATACTGATAAAAGGATCAAAAATATCATAAATATCAAAAGCATTTAAAAGCACTGTGAAAATTCAGCTCATTTACATACCGCATCTCTAAGATCTACATGACGCATATACGCTCGTTGAAGGTTAGCACCCTTCAAGTTGGCATGGTTCAGCTTTGCTCCCTGAGACAGAGAGAAATAATTTCAGTCAACTAAGCCAAAATAGGAAAAATAACTTTTCACACGCTCATTGAAAGGTTTTCATAGCAGCCCAATTATGTTCACTCATATATGTTCGTAATATCCATTGAAAGGTTTTCATAGCAGCCCAATTATATTCACTCATACATGTTCACAATATTTTTACCTTTAAATTAGCTCCTTCCAGATTAGCTCCCTCCAGATTGGCATTAATAAGATCAGCATTCTGTGAAATTAAAGGTTCCAAGTAATCAACCATCTCACACCAATAATCAAGATACAATACTACTACACTAGTGCTGCATGTTTCAAGCTAAAATCCATCACTTAATGTGGACGCTTCTCTCAGTTCGAATTCGAATCTTAGTTCGCCATTTGGTGCGAGACTAGCCCCTTCAGCTAGACCCAACCTACACTGGCTGAAACTTAAATGATTTATTCGCCATTAATTGTAGAAAAGTATCGGATGAATGGCGTTGTGGATCTCAAAAGGTTAACAGATATAGGATCGTAGCTCAAGTTTACAGTGGAACAGGACAATTCTAATTATCCAATGATTGAACCACAAATAGGATTAAGAATGACTAAACACAATATTGATGAGAAAATCGGAATGGCATCAGTTGCAGAAAAATAGTAGATCATTGCTTTATGTGGTCTCTATATGTGTGGAAAACTTATAGAAGTCTCAACAAGGAGAATAGAGTAGATACGAGTAGAAATAAGAGTTAACGAGCGACCAAGGAAAACTAAAGGCCAAATCACTTGGAATGATTTTAGGCCTAAATGGTGTCAATAGATTAATTTATGATAGGATTTTATCATGTCATGTGATTCTTGCAATTGACTGACTATACCTAGATGAAAAAGGCTTTTGTTGTCGCTCCAAATATTAACAGAAGTTATAGGAAAATGCAATAAAGAGGCTAGTCTACGCATTCCACTTCTAACTTCCACGGAAAATGACAGGAAGGAGATTATAAAGGAATATCCTTTATTACCAAAGGTAAAGAATATACTCCGATGAACCTTGCACATGATAAAATAATAGACACAAATTAAAAGCTTCTAGAATAAAATAAAGAACAGCATGAAAGTTATAAACAAATTTAAATTATTATATATAAAGATAAATGTTCAAGTTTGGCAAACCTGTAGATGTGCAGATCGCAGGTCTGCTTCACAGAAGCTACAATCTACTAAACAAGCATCTGCAAAATAGCAGTTTAAACAAATGAAATACATTTACAAGAATACTGTTCAATATACTATACTATTACAAACACATATGAACTACATTTACAGGAATCAAGTAGACCAATTACAAACACAAACATACTATGCTATTAGAAACAGATGCATAGTATTCTCATTCTGTTTCAGTCAAACCAAGAAAATTACTTAGATATTGCAAACCAAATTAAAAATATTATGCCGGATGCAAATAGAATAGAAAGGTAACCTCAAAGATGGACTTGGTTTTCACTCCGGATTTGGTCCTTATTTGTTCATATAAATAGTAAGGAATATGAATGCACACTACAATGTCACAGTAAGGGCTGTTCTTGATATTTTCCTTATCCATTTTCAAGTTCATCATTGCATCCGAAATGTTACTTTCGAAAATACAAAGCATAATGCTCATTTGAACTAACCTAATTCATTTTGAATGAAGAATAGATAGAATAAATCAATTTAATTCAAACACGAAGCAATTTCTGCCAATTTTATAATAAATAAGGCATGCATGTTCTGTCAACCATCTAACGTCGGCAAAGAAGTTACATATCTTCACTAAATACGAAGAAAAAAAACAACAGTCGCTAGCATGCTATAGAATGAAGATATAAATATAAGGTAGAGAATGACTAAAAATTTGCTATTTTGTTTTGCTCCAATAGATGTTCAATAGTGAGATAAGGTTTGGTTGTTATTTGCATTATGTGATGATGATAATACCAATTTGATTCCAAACATCAAAATTGATAATAACAACTAAGCCTTATCCCACTAAGTGGGGTTGATTTTAAAACATCAACGTATAACATATTAACAGACCTTGTAGATTTGCACTCTGAAGGCATGCACCAGCCAATAAAGCACCACGGAGATTTGCCCCAGTAAACTCACATCTTCCCTAGGAAAGATGAGATAGTTAAGAGGCCTGCAAGCATGTATGCAATTAAATAGCATAATTTTTTTAGTGACTTACTCCCGCAAATTTGCATTGTGAAAGATGGAGCCCTCGGCATCAACATCCTATAAAATTATATAGGTTTTAGGTCAAATTGCAAATTAAACAGTACAATCATGAATACAGTCTTAATGCTTTCAAAAGGTAATCAAGAAAATATTTGGTGATTGCTAAATACTAATATAGTCTATACCACTATTAATCATTTACATTTGTCAACAAAAGAAAAACTCAATCATAAAATATCAATATATTTTTGTTAAGAAACTGAGCTGGTAGTTAGTTACTAGATTCTCTTTGGATATAGTGATTGGTGAGATGATTGTAACCAATTTCCCTACTTATAGCCTTGAAGGCATGCATCATGAATAAATAGCCAATTCTGATCAATTGTGATATTCTCTCTCTTTTCCCTCAGCACCAACTCATATCTTTTAATTCTTCTCCTTGAGTAGTTTTTCAGCTTAGCTATTCCTGGTTTAGAATTTGGCTATTACCAGATAGGTATCATTTGGCTGGACAATAGTGTTGGACTATAAGCTGTGTTAAAATTATTGAAAGTCTAAACTCATGAATGGCCTGAACTAAATTTAGCTCAAGCTTCGGTAATTTTAAACCTATCTTGCATGATATTATTATTAATACGTTATAATCACACTTACCCGAAACTTTGCACATTGAAGATTTACTCTTGAAAAGAAGACATTTTTAAGACAAGCATAGCTGAAATCCACAAATGATAAATCCTGAAACTCCAAAATTCAAAAGATCAATATAGGTATTGATGTTAGTGGGCGTATTACCTTGAATAAATTCACCATTTAAAAACTCTATTGAAAATGATGACTTAGATCTCTGTCTTACATTATGTTAATTTCTAGAAAAATGGTTACAGAAATAAGTTTCTCAGCCTAAGGTAACACATTAATATCATCCTTTGGTGAGTTCTTCAAATGCCCAAATTGTTATAAAATTTAAGATAAACATGAAAACAAGTTAATTTAAATAACTATGTTCATATATATGAGCTTACATGTATCGACAGAATTGAAGTTACAAAACACAAGATAAAGAAAAGTCAATATATAATGGCTATAAAAAAATGCACTATATAATGGCTAAAAGAAAATGCACAACTCTCCAAAACTCATATCCAAGTAATAACAACATTTGTTTACAACTTACAAGTACACATATACACACCCTTTATACCATATATGGTCCAAGAATTTACCAGTTTAGAGAGGATGATGTCATACCAGTTTAGAGAGGTCGATGCCAGAAAGATTAACCCCTCGAAACCTGACTTTATCAGATTGTATACACTTGATGATATCAGTACGCGTCAATTCTGTTCGGAGCTCGTCATCTTCCTTCCTCTTATTAAGGACATCTTGGATTCCATCTACAAGCCCCTAGTGTTTTGCAAGTGATCATAGGTTTTAGGAATTCAATACGGCCTGAAGTTTCAGTTTCTTTTCCATTTAGTAAAGTAATTAGAGAGAATCCAGCATGAGAGATGAGAATGCATGTTCAAAACCTATCAAATTCATCTGTTATCTAACCACAATTGAAAATGACTTTGGAAAGAAAAAAGAAAAAAAGAAACTTCAGGTTTGTTTACTTAAGAAAGAAAAGCATTTTCAGTTTCCATTTTCTAACATTTGTGTTCATTTTAAATTGCTAACAAGGAGATAGAACTTAAAAGACTCTTGTAATGAATAATTGTGATATAAAGAATATTGAAAGGAATGGTAAAAAAGCTGTTGTATTGTATTCCTCAGCTCTAGGCTGGTATATATAATGGTGGCTGATATATATAATGGTAATACAATAATGATATTAATTCTTTCCTTAATGGAGAATAAAGGGAAATAATACAAATAGGGAAATAATACAAATAGAAATAATATATTCCAACACCCCCCCCTCAAGTTGGTGCATAGATATCTATCATGCCCAACTTGTCAATCAAATGCTCAAAGGTTGGTCTTGCCAAACTTTTGGTAAGGATATCTGCAGTTTGCTTGCTGATTTGAAGTCACAAAAGGGAGACATATGATTCCAGCATCTAACTTCTCTTTTATGAAGTGTCGATCAATCTCAATATGTTTGGTTCTGTCATGTTGAACTGGGTTATGAGCTATGCTAATGGCAGCTTTACTGTCAGAGTATAATTTTAATGGAAGCTCAATTTTCATCTTAAGTTCTTCTAGGACTCTAAGGATCCATAACCCTTCACAAATACCTTGAGACATAGCTCTAAACTCAGCTTCTGCACTACTTCTTGCTACAACTCCTTGTTTCTTGCTCCTCCATGTCACAAGATTACCCCAAACATAAGTACAATATCCAGAGGTTGATCTTCTATCAGTGACTGAGCCTGCCCAATCAGCATCCGTGAAGATAGACACATTTCTTTCACTAGTTTTCTTAAAATGTAAGCCTTTACCAGGCTTTCCCTTCAAATATCTCAGTATCCGGTAGACTGCCTCAAGATGTTCCTCGTAAGGAGAATGCATAAATTGACTTACTACACTAACTGAGAAAGCAATATCAGGTCGGGTGTGTGACAAATAAATCAGTTTTCCAACCAACCTCTGATATCTTCCAGTGTCAACAGGAACACTACCTTCTCCCCAAAGTTTAGCATTAGGATCCATAGGGGTATCTGCAGGACGACATCCACTCATTCCTGTTTCTTTCAATAAGTCTAGAATGTATTTCTGCTGTGAAACCACAATACCCTTCTTTGACCGAGCAACCTCCATACCAAGAAAATATCGCATGGATCCTAAGTCCTTGATTTCAAAGTCTACTGCTAATTTCTCTTTTACTCTTGCCATTTCAACTGTATCGTCTCCAGTAAGGACAATATCATCAACATATACAATCAGGGCAGCCAATTTCCCATCATGGGAGAACTTTGTGAATAAGGTGTGATCAGCCTGTCCTTGAATGTACCCTTGTTTCTTCATGGACTGAGTGAATTTTTCAAACCAAGCTCTAGGAGACTGTTTTAATCCATACAAAGACTTATTTAATTTGCATACATTTGATCCAAATTTGTCTTCAAAGCCAGGAGGAATGTCCATGTATACTTCTTCTAGATCGCCATTAAGAAAGGCATTTTTAACATCTAACTGATGTAGGGGCCAATCCAGGTTAGCAGCAAGAGATAAAAGAATTCTTACAGTGTTCAGTTTTGCAACAGGAGCAAATGTCTCTGAGTAGTCTATACCATAGGTCTGAGTAAATCCTTTAGCCACCAAGCGAGCCTTGTACCTTTCAATGGACCCATCTGAATTATACTTCACAGTAAACACCCATTTGCATCCAACTGTCTTCTTGTCATTCGGTAGTGTCATAACACTCCAAGTTTTGTTCTTTTCTAGAGCTTTCATCTCCTCAAGTACAGCTTCCCTCCACTTTGGAATTTCTAGAGCAACCTGTACATTTTTTGGAATTTCTACACTAGACAATTTTGAGGTGAAGGCAGACAGAGATGAAGACAAATTTGAATATGATATAAAATTGGACATGGGGTGTTTAGTACACGATCTAACAGGTTTTCTAATGGCAACAGGATCATCTATATCAGGATACAAAATACGACTTTCAGAAACAGAGATGGACTTACCTTTCCTATTCTTAGGAGGTTGATCATTCCCCGGTTCAGATTCCTGACAGTGTGGAGATGTGGACTCATCCATTCCTTTGTGGTTCTTTTTTACAAAAACCTTCCCTTTCCAAATCCCGTTTCCTAATTCAAATCTGTTTTCCTGAAGTGACTCATTATTCTGTGGCATTTCAATTAGATCATCACTATCATCGTTTTTAGGAATTTCATTGTTTTCTACATGAGAAAATGTAGGCTCAGATTCGCAAGGATCGTTACTCATAACAGGAGTAGGATTAAATAAAGAATCATGGCCATTTTCTGTTGGTGCAGAAGTATAAGTCTCAGAACTTTGTGATACAGGCAAAGATAAATTATTTAAAAAACTCATGTTCTCAATTTGAAACAAGTCTTCCTTTATATCCCCCCCTTGATGAGTGTCATCAAAAAAAGGTTTATTTTCAAAAAATGTAACATCCATAGTGACAAACATTTTTTTGGTTTTTGGATCAAAACTTTTATATCCTTTTTTAGTTGGGGAGTATCCAACAAAAACACACTTTATAGCACGTGGTTCAAGTTTTCCAACATTCTTATGTTCATGAACAAAAGCTGTGCAACCAAAGATTTTTAATGTCAGATCAGTTAAAACACGAGAACTAGGAAAACATTCTTTGAAAGTATTAATCGGTGTTTGAAAATTAAGAACTTTGGAGGGCATTCTATTAATTAAATATGCAGCTGTTAAAACGGCTTCGCCCCACAAATATTTTGGTACTTTATTTGTGAAAAGTAAAGCTCTAGCAACCTCCAATAAATGTCTATTTTTCCTTTCGGCAACTCCATTTTGTTGAGGAGTATTAGGACATGAACTTTGATGTACAATCCCATTTTTTTGAAAAAAATCATCCAGGATAGTGTTAAAATATTCTTTGCCATTATCACTTCTAAAGACTTGGATATTTGTTTGAAATTGATTCTGCACCATTGTAAAAAAATTCTTTACAGCCTGACAAACATCTGATTTCCCCTTTAACAAGTACACCCAACATACTCTTGTATGGTCATCTATAAATGTGATAAACCATTTTTTGAGAGAGAGTGTACTTGTACGGTTAGGGCCTCAAACATCACTGTGAATAATAGAAAAAGGTTTTGATGGTTTATAAGGCTGTATTGAAAATTGGGAACGATGATGTTTTGCAAACTCACATGCTTCACATTTAAACGAAGAAAAGTTCTTATTATGAAATAACTTAGGAAACAAGTGTTTTAAGTAACGAAAACTAGGATGACCTAATCTTAAATGCCATGTCATAATGTTTTCATCTTTATTATTCAAAACAGAAAAAGACTCAAAACAGGAACTTATTGTTTTTGAAGGTAGTTGTGATGCAGATCCAATGTCAAGGTAGTAGAGTCCTCCACTCTCCTTAGCACTGCCAATCATCTTCCCCGAGTTCAAATCCTGAAAGACACGGTGAGATCGGAAAAAATTAGTTTGACAATTTATATCTTGGGCTAATTTACTGACGGACATTAAATTACATGATAAATTTGGAACATGAAGGACATTTTTCAGAGTTAACATTGGAGACAAGACAACTGACCCTTTACCTGCAATGGCTGAAAAAGAGCCATCTGCAATTTTTATTTTTTGGTTACCTGCACATGGACTATATGAAGAGAAAAAAATAGATTCACCTGTCATGTGATCAGAGGCACCTGAATCTACTATCCAAGTATGACTGGGACTGACACTAATAAATGCAGAATTACCTTTTGTTGCTATAGAGCAAGAAGGAGTTGGAGAGTCGAGAAGTTTGTACAATCTGTCTAGTTGTTCTGTAGTGAGTGGAAGCCGCGGTGAAGAAATTTGCTGCCCTTGATCAGAATTACTAGCCTGAAATGCACGACCACCTTTCTTCTTCCAGTTAGGAGGTTTCCCTTTGAGCTTCCAACAGGTTTCACGCGTATGCCATTCACGCTTACAGTGGTCACACCAAGGAACTTTGTCTACCCTTTTTTCCTCGTCAAGGTTCCTAGTAGCGAAAGTTGAGCCTTCAGATTCAGAGCTTCGTGGTGTTTTGCCCATCATAATACCTTGTCGTGCCTCCTCCCTTCTTATTTCTGCAAAAGTTTCACGAAGAGTTGGCAATGGTATTTTTCCTAAAACTCTACCTCTTACCTCATCAAGGTCTTTATTGAGCCCAGCGAGAAACATGAAGACACGATCATTTTCTTGTCTTTTGAGAAACAAAACACTATCTTCTGTACACCTCCAATTGTCATCATAACATAGATCCAACTCTTGCCAAAGGGTCAACAACTCATTGTAATAAGCAGTAACATTCATGTCCCCTTGTTTCGCATGCCATAACTTTGATTTTAAACAAAAAATTTGGGAAGAGTTTTGAATATCAGAGTATGTTTCCTTAACAGCTTCCCATACATCCTTTGCAGAAGGCAAAAACATATAAGGCTTACCTATTCCAGTTTCCATAGAGCTTACCAACCACGCAATAATCAAGGAGTTTTCAGATTTCCATTGTTGGTAAAGAGGGTCTCCTACTGCCGGTTCAGCTACTGCTCCAGTTAAAAAACCCAACTTCCCTTTGCTATCCAATACCAAGCGAACTGTCTGGGCACATTCATTATAGTTATTCCCATTCATCTTAGGAATATTGACCTTGAGGGAGTATGAGGAACCCTCTTGGTCATTGCCGCCTATATTGAAATAACTGCCATTGTTTGTGACACCCGATGTTTCGTCGCCGTTTCCGCCACCATTGCCATTTCCGCGGCCACCACCGTTACCGCGGCCGCCGCCATCACCGCGGCCACCGCCACCGCCATTATTGGATCCGGTGTAGGCAAAACCTAGAGCGGGCCAATTCGTGTCGTGATTCGCCATAGGGATTAAACGGGTATGTCAATCGGAAGCTGTTGTGGAAGTTTTACAGTAAACCCTAACCCAGAGCTCTGATACCATATTGAAAGGAATGGTAAAAAAACTGTTGTATTGTATTCCTCAGCTCTAGGCTGGTATATATAATGGTGGCTGATATATATAATGGTAATACAATAATGATATTAATTCTTTCCTTAATGGAGAATAAAGTGAAATAATACAAATAGGGAAATAATACAAATAGAAATAATATATTCCAACAAAGAAGATAGAAGGTTAGCTAGGGAGAATGTGTTTCAGAAACAGGAAAAACAGTATTTAGTCATATCCAAAATTACTTAAAATATTGAATCTGTTTTCAAAGATTGTAAAATAAAATGGCGAAGGAATTCTTGAATCTATACTCTCATGTTTATGAGTTGAACTGAAAATGAAAACAAAAAACAGAGAAAGGAAAACGCCCTTTATGCTAACCATTTAATGCCGATGCATATAGCTCTCATAGCACGGACATTCTCATCGCAAACAAAATTGGCATGGTATGTTCTCATTTACATTATTTTTAGTAGCAGTACTGCGCCTCATCCATGCTAAATAAGACCCAAACAATAATGACAGTGCTAGCAGAAAACAACCAACAAGAAAACACCTTGCTCTATTTCCTTGTTAGTACTTTCCCTATCTTCCTCTATGTAAAGATGTTCCTCAATTATGTCTACTACTCAAGTACAACTATACTCATTAGTATAGCCATATGAATAAACAATGAAGTCTTTGCCAAAGTTATTTGCATATTATTTCAAGCTCTTGATTATAAACACTATACCCATTCAAGAATTGCTACACGCTAGAAACAAAGCCAAAAAATAAAAGAAAGAAAGAAAGAAGTTGTGCTCACAAGTAGCTGATAGTACTCAGCTTCCCTCAACAGCTCTGCATATTCAGCTTCCTCAAGAGTGGGCACCACGCCGTCCCTTAACCAATTGAGAATGTGTCTGAAGTGCGTACCATCCCTATCAACAAACACATATCCCTGCAATGCAAACACAAATTACCACTGTCCAAAAATCAACAAATATATTGAAATCTATGATTTAACAGTTATACAGAATTGTATACATATTAATAAAGATAGAGAGTTACACCCCTCACCTTACCAGCCGGTTTTGTAAGTATGAGTTAGGTCAAACTCTAATACATAATCTCACCATATGCTTTTAGTTTAATTACCACAATAATAATTAAATATCCAAATTGGTCATGACAAAAAACACTAAGATTTATTTGGTCTCAAAGAACTAACATTCTCAAATGCAAATCTAATTCTCTTATAGAAACCTATGCAGCACTGACAACACATCAGATTGCAGACATGTTTGATGTCTGACACATGTGCTTACATTCAATTACTCATTCTTCTAAAATTACTATGGGTGCAAGTGTCTGTGTTGGTGTGTCATGGATAGAAACTATAACATCCCTAAAATAACTAATCTTATCCACATGAGATTCTTAAGAACCATTGGTGTTTTTCATTTCTCCAATATTAAATAGATCTTAGTATTTTTTTGTCGAAACAAAATGACACATGGACCAATATGTGTCTGGACTAGGAGGTAAATAACGCCTGGTTATAATTTGTTTCATCACTTGGGTTGAACTTGAGTACCGGCCCAAAGTCTGGCCCTTTAGACCAGAGCACTAACCACTTGCGCCAAATTTTAGGGTTAATTTGAGTATTCAATTATTGATAATGGTAAATATAATAATAATAATAATAATAATAATAATAATAATATTAATAATAATAATAATAATAATAATAATAATAATAATAATAATAATAATAATAATCTAACATGTGAGTAAATAACATTTAGCCCTTAAAATTGTAAAGGTCAAGCAATTCAGTCCTCAAATTTGAGAAATTGCAATAGTTTCTTAACTATAAGTGTCAATTTAGTCCTTTTCTAAATATAGCACCACAAATTTAAAGATTCTATGTTTGTCTTGATGCAGCAAATATAAAAAGATCAATCAATTCAATATGTAGATATTTCATTAGTTTTGAAGAATGTTTATTAAAGAATATGTATTTGGTTGGAGGAAAATGGAGAAGAGGGACTATTTTAAATATGAGATATTTTGTTCAATTATTAAGAGGGGGTGGAGGAGAAGGGAGAGGAGCAAAATCCCTCCAAAATAAGAAGATTTGAAGGGAGAACGTGTTTGTTTCCCATATGAACGTAACGGAGTGGAATGTAACATAACGCAGAGAAAAGGAACGGAGCGGAGCGGAATGGAATATAGATCCTCTTCCATTGTTTGTTTATTTTATTTAAAATGTCTCATTCCATTACATACACCCTAAATCGGATGGAACAAAAAATGGAGAATCGGATGGAACGGATTCCATCATGTTCCATTTCACTCCGTCCATTATTTGCAAATCCAAACAATAGAATCTCAACACTATTTTTTTTTTGGTACAAAAGAGGCCTAAGCCCAAAGAGAAAAGAAACTACAGCTTATCAAAGAAGAAACTACTAATTCCAATCGAATCCGCCGCTAAATACGGTTCAAGAAACACCGGCACTTCATCATAGAAGGAGAAGTTTTTATCATTGCAGCCATGTGTCGCTAGAATATCAGCGCAGCCATTTGTGAACCTGGAAGCGTGAGAAACTATCACTAACTCGTGCTCACCAATAATATCTTTGATTTGTCGAAGAACGACACAATCAATAATACCAATTTCTCCCTCTTCTATTGCTTTGGCCACAATGGTCGAATCAACATTAAGCTCAACTCTCTGAATACTTACTTACCACTTCATTTCATCCTTACCACCAATCCAAACTAAATGTCATTTTAATTATTAGAATCGTCTTAAAAATGTAACTTTGCACTTTCCCTCCATAAAAATCTCTACTCTCCACCCGTCGGACCTTTTTTTTAAATCTCTCCCCTCCTATGTCCAACCTATCAATGTCCAATCTAGCAATATCGATTTTTGCCACTTGAACTAAGCTTTGCAGACTACTCATATATATATATATATATATATATATATATATATATATATATATATATATATATATATATATATATATATATATATATATATATATATATATATATATATATATATATATATATATATTGTCTTCATAAACTTGAGTCTTAAGAGCTTTATGTTTTCAGAGTCTTTCAGCACTTGGTCTTCAGAACATGTTTCTTCAGACTTCGTAACAGAGTGATAACTTCCGATGCTTCTGCTTCTGAATTAGTTGATATATATATATATATATATATATATATATATATATATATATATATATATATATATAAAAGGGATACCACCTTTTGGTGTGAAATTTTTTCATTCAATTTTTCACTTCATGTAAACTATTTTTAAATATAAATTAATCATTCTTACTAACCTTTCTTTTATGTAAGAAATTAATTCATATAGTGTGAATCATAACTACATTGTTAATCAAGCTTAAACTTAAACTATTGTATTTACCATTTTTCCTTCATTTTTACCTAATAGTAATCAATAACAATAGAAACAAAAAAAAAAGGAAAAAGCAAATTAGGGTATACCACCTTGTGAGGATCTTGAGGAAGAGTATGGCGACCACTGAACATAGCAGCGAGCATTGACTCTGGCTCGCGATGTGTCATCGTATCGATCGTCGTCGAGAATTTCTTCCCTCCTGCGAAAATGAAAACGAAATTGAATCAAACGTCGTTGTGTGATGGTATAGTCTGATGTTAGGGTTTGTGAGATTACGTTACCGATGTTGAGACGGAGAACGGAGGATGTGTCGGATTGGAAATCGTCCTTCATTGTGATGTTGTTGCGGTGGTGCTGTGGAGTACTGCCAGGGGGGTGCCGGTGAGAGAGCGAGAGGGTGTATTAAATTAAGTTGTATAGTTTTCTTTTTCTTTTTGAGGTTGAAAGTTGTATAGTACTTTTCTTTAGTGTTAAATGTGAATTTTTTTTCAAATAACTACAATTTTTATAAAAAATTTAAATGATCACATTTTCAACATAAATACTAAAGTAATTATTTTTCAAATAAAAATTATTTTGGAAACGAATCAATGGTTCTTGTAGTGTTTGAAACACATGTGTTGATTGGATGCTTTGGTGGTGTGATGTTTGGTTGTACATTGGTTGAGTGATATGGTAGGATGTGGTGGTATAATATGTGTCATCGGTGTTATCGTAAGATGCGGTGGCAGCATGTGATTGATGGCGGTATGGGTCGTGATCTTGGTTTTGTGGCATAAATTGATTGTGGTTTTGGACGGATATGGTGTCGTAAGGTTGTTGTGTTTGGATGGGGTGACAATGTTGTTGGGTTTGGTACTATTGTGGGGTTGATTGTTCGGCGTATGGTGAAGCTTTTTGGTGTGGGTCGATCAAATATGTTAGCTGAGACAAAAATAAATTTGTTGAAACTGATGTATACAAATTCATATAATGCTGAGTTGGTCTAACATCTTCCTGCATGATTGGTTCGTTTATCGTCAGTTCACGTCGATGCCTCCATTGACAAAACGCATTGAAGGTGGAGAAAAATTCAAGAAAGGGGAGATTGAATTGTGTTCTTTATCAAATTAAAATTCTCTTTCTCTAAATTCTTTTCTTTCTCTTAGTATCTTATCTTCTGGATATGCTTTAATGTTGCGGAAGCATGTTTGGAATGGAGTTGCATAACCAATGAGATATTCATTTTAACTTCTTTATATCATCAGAACTTCTGACTAGTCTCAGTACAGTTCTGAAGACATTCTGCGTGTATGTTCTAAGTTAAATGAACTGTACAGAAAATAAAAGACACGCTCATTTTTATCCTGGTTCACTTTCTGAATAAGGCTACCTCCAGTCCACCCTCCTCAGGTGATTTGCCTCTCAACATAGGACTTAATCCACTATAACCAAACTTGATTACACCTGCATGATCAACCGTCGTGACTAACAACCTGCACAGCCAACTGTTGTGACTAACCCTGCACAAGCTACCCGTGAGTGACTAACCCCTAGATGACAGAACCGTTCAGTGATCTCAACGATATATAACGTTCATCAATCTAGTAACACTACACAAGCCAACTGCTCGTGACTAACTGCAATGGACTGTTCAGTGATCTGATCCACAGATGTAACATCCATTGATTCCTGCACAGCCAACTGCTGTGACTAACCCTGCATAACCAACCTGTTGTGACTAACCCTAGATGATGAACTGTTCAGTGATCCCATCGGGATATAACGTTCATCAATCTTCTGGAGATTACAAGTGTGCTTCTTAGTTAAGTAGATGATCTCTTATTCTTAATACATATGTTTACAACACACTGACTAGAAGTCACTTCTGGGGCCTAAACAATTTATTAGAAGTTTTCTAAGATATAACACAATACGAGCAACAACTTTATGTGTTTTACAAATAATTTACAAGACATAATAAATAATCTTGTAGTCTTCTTTTCTTCAACTTCTGTATGAGATCTTCTTCTTTTGAAAGCAGATTAAGAGCAGCAACTCTTGTATTGATTGCTTCTATCAGTTTGGTCTTTTCTGGTTTGAGTAAGGAGATTAGAGCTTCAACTCTTGAATGTAATTCCTTCTTGTAAGACCATCTTCTTTTCTTCTTCATAAGCAGATATAGAGCAACAGCTCTTATGTTGATTGCTTCTTGTGCTTAGATCTTCATCTTCTTGAATACTGATCATGAAGCTTGTTACAGCTGATAACACATTTAATGATCATAAGTAAACATGAAACGCTCACGAGCAGCAACTCAGTGTATTCAGTTTCTCTAGTCATTCAATGTGGGCAATATGAGGACTGATCAAGTATTTGTGAATTCTTCTTAAGTGTGTTTCAACTTCTCATTACTCCAATGGAGGATACAGCATAACTTGCAGACTTTTCTATTTCTCACTTAAGATTTTCTTCTCATAGGCTGATTTTGTATATTTCAACATTCTTGTTTTCTCATCATACACTTTGTGTATGTTGCCTCTTATTGGTGCAGCAGATTTTTCTTATGTTGTTTGTGTTTTCACACCTGCTCTCATGCACTCTTGCACCAACACACTTTCTTTCAACGATTTTGCTCTTTATATAGAGTTTTGGTATATTACCGTTGGAGACTTGGCCGTTTGAATCATGTTTGGATCATTACCGTTGGAGCATTTAATGCTTACTGTAGACTGAATGATGAAATACCTATTTCCAAGGCGAATCTTGTCTTTGATAGCGTGTCTTCCTTGTTTTTCTTCTTTTCAAAATATTTTCTTCATGGTAGCGTGTCTTCTTTGTTTTCCTTCTTTCAAGACTGTTTCTTTATGGTAGCGTGTCTTCTTTTACTTTATCAAGATATAGACCACTAATAGATGTCATGTGTTTGTCTTTGCATTGGGTATTGTGATTCTTTGCATGTGATTTAATTGGACCAACTCATGTTGTTCTTCGAATCTTCTGAAAACCGAGTCATAAACTTCTTTTGTTGAGAAAGTTGATGTAGCTTATACTTCTGAGGAAGCTTACTATTATTTGTAATGTCAAGCCTTTGAATTCTTATGATACGTTCATAACTTCTGATCATCTTCACATGTGATCTTTCTATTGTACTTTAGACTTCATGTATCTGATATTAGATTTTACTTCCTTGAAGCTTGTCTAAGTTTCTTTCTGATGATGTGCTTGTCTGATGCTGTGATTTTCTGATTCGGAACTTTTATACTTTGTAGGCTGAAGTTGTATTTTCTTTTCTTGTCCGCGTGTGTCTTTGTTGTTGTAGCTTTTTGTATGTCGCTGCGTTACTCTATCACAACTTCTGATCTTCTATTCATGTGATCTTCTTGTTGTAACGGATCTTCATGTATATTGATATTTCTGTTTAAATCCTTGAAGCTTGTCTTGTTGAATTCTTGCTCTTTGTACAGAACTTCTGATGTTGTCGTATAAGGTTTTATCTGCACACTTAATGAAATCATTAGTAATAAAATTGTTACTCACAAAATATATGCTTGTTATCATCAAAACCAGATTCTGAACATAGATTCTCATTCTTGTTCTAACAATCTCCCCCTTTTTGATGATGACAAAAACCATGTATTTTGATGGAACAATTTTATGAGGTGATAATAATTAAGCAAGTATATTTCATCCCCTTTTATATGTTCAATCAAGCAACTTATTTTTCAACAACTTATTCATCAAAATCTATTATTCTTTCTCCCTTTTTTTTTTATAATCAAAAAGATTTTAAAAGGGTCAGATGGGGTTGAACAGACTAGGTTTATTAAGATGATTTCTCCTCTTGAATTAGATAACCCTATGAATTAATTTATGATTTATAGCTCCCCCTGAAATAATTTCTTCAGTTTGTTTCTTCAGAAGATTGATAGCTATTTAGCTATGTATGCTTGCATCATCTTAGAACTTCTAACAGAGTATTCCTTAAGTTTCAGATTTTCCTGTATACTTCTAAACAATTTCTTTTGGCTAAATATACATGTATTGATTAGAGTTTTACTCATAATCAGGAGATTTAGTCATGATATTCAGTTCTTCTTCTGTTTCATAATTAAGATTATTCAAACAATTTAAGTATATATATATATATATATATATATATATATATATATATATCAGATAGCATAAACAGTAATTAAACAGAACACGATTTTTTCATTGTAAATTAAGGCAGATGATAACTTAACCAAAAAAAATATAATAGAGAAAGCTACAGACATCTACGCATAGAATGGTTCACACTCTTCTTCAGTGAGAATGTCATCATTGTCCTCACACTCTGCATTGCGGATAATCTGAACTAATTCAGCAGATTTAAACAAAGCGGATAGAATTCTCCCATATGGAATGTGAGTACTTTGGCCACATCCAAAGGCAGTGAGAGATTCTTTGAGATGACAGAAGATGATCTTTGGAAGATCCAATGGACGACCATTTTCGAGTCGATGAATGAGAAAACGATCTCTATTTGACAGGATTTGGTGAAAGTTTCCTCTAGGTGTTATGTTGGACAAGATGAACCCAAACATAACTTGTGTGAAATGAGTCAGAAGTTCCGCATTGTTGACGATGCGCCTGATGTTTCTGCTCATAGTGTGGTTAGCATTCCAACGATCAAACGACCCGAGACTGATAGCAGATGGGTTGAGAGCATATCCTATAGTTTCAGCAATGGATTCTTTTGTATTAATAAACGGAATACCATAGATTCTGGCTGTGATGTTGCGATGGTCTTCACTGATGCATGCTTCCATCCAGAAGGTTTTTACGAGATTGGTGAAAACTGGACCATTTTGAAGAACAACATAATTAAACCAGCCTTGCCTCTCCAGAAGTTCCATAAAATAAGTAATCCTTTCAGCTAGACCTATGTATTGTTCTTTGATGATGGTGAGACGAGGTTGGAAATCCATTGACGAAGAGATTTGAGGAGTGACGATTTAAACCAAGGGTATGAGCAAATGAGTAGAGCGAGAGATGAGTTTGTTTAGGATTTTTGAATTTTTAATAGTTATGACTGTGTATTGGAAATGAAAGAAAAAATAGTGTGTTAAAACAATTATTGCCAGACATTAATTGAATTTGACCGTTTCGAAAGGGGTGGCGTGTTTTGCGAGATTTGGAACAATTTCCTAGAGCTTTTGTCTCAGTAGTTTGACTGCATTTGTCTTTTTAGGATGTTTTGTACACGTGTTCTCTAATTCGGTACAATTTTCTTTTTGGCCTTTGGTTAGATTTAACTTCAAGTTGTGACTATGTGATTTTAAACTTCTGATCTTGTTTGTTTTACGCGTTTTTCTAACTAAGTTGGCTTACGCATATTCCAGATTCTGATGGAGCTTAGTGTAGACAAGGCAGCCTTTTTGAGTGGGTTTTAGAAAGGTCAGAGTGTTTAACATGTTATTCAAGATAAACATAGTAAACAAACAGCTTGAAAAAGATAAAGATTTAATTAGACCAAAAGAAATACAACACATGTAAATATGAAGAAAACATAGTATCTTAATACATTATCTAGCCTCTAAAGATATCGCCCTTAGTCTTTAAAAGCACATTCTTAGGATAGTTCTCTAATTCATCTTCTGCTATCCTTACTTTGATAAGATCCACGATCCCTTCTTGAAAGAAGATTTCTGATAGAATTCTTCCGTAGGGAATGTAGGACTTAAGGTTATTTCTAGATTCAGAGATGGAGTTCCAGAGATGAGTGAACATGGTTTGTGGTAGATTTATACGCAGCTCATTCATCATAAGATAAATGAACGTATGATCACCATATGCTAGAATGTCTTGATTTTCCCTTCTGGGAAGGAAATTTGTCAAAACAAGCTTAAACCAAGTCCTAGGAGTGGTCAGAATATCCTCTGGATTAGTTGGCTTATATTCTGATGAACCATCATGAAGGAGGCATAACATATCAGGTGTTATGAACTCAGTCTTATGGGAGTTAATGGTCATACCCAGGTTCTCACGTCCAGTTGCAAGAACAAAGGAGAAACAGATAATGGAAATTGGAATATCGAAGATAAAGGACGAGATGGAGTTATTTTCACGGTTAAGAGAGGCATGTTTCTAGAAGTCTTTAACAAGATTCTCATATATAGGTTTCTTAATAATAGAGAGATATCTTGTCCATTTTTTATTGTAGACCACATTCATAAGACTACATGCAAAAATGTTTTCAACTCCAGCGTCACAGCATTCGGAGTTGATTTAGTACGTGGAGCTAAGACTGTTGATTTGATCAAGGGTGGATTTCCTAGCGGAAAATACTTGTTCGCTGAAGTCGTTGACGGAAGGAACATTTGGGCTAACGATCTTACTACTTCTCTGATTACATTAAACGGGCTTGAGAACGTCGTCGGAAAAGGTATTTCGTCAAAACAAGCATTTCGTGAAAATTTTGTCAGACTTTTCTTTTAAGACTTGTCTATTGATCTAAGTACTTGTTAGACTGTTTCAAGTCCATAAGCTGTTTTCAGTTTACATAAGCACTTAAATGATCTGTTTGTCCAAACAAGGCCTTACTAGTATAGTGACTTGATACATATATCTATTTTTCAAAAATGTGTGCAGATAAACTAGTTGTGTCAACCTCTTGTTCACTTCTCCACACTAGCTATTAAATCATGGCTAGCTTTTGCTGCCCAAAAAGTTGTTGAAGTAAATGCATTGGCCAATGTATTGGCTGGTCAAAAAGACGATGCCTTATTCTCTTCTAATTCCGCAGCTCTGGCTTCAAGAAAGACCTCTCCGAGAGTGACTAACGAGGGTGTTCAGAAGGCTGTGAGTGTTCGACTCATCATTTTTTTGAATTAGAATCACGAAATTCATTTTAGTGCTAGTTATGACATCCTTTATTTCCCTCGCAGGCTGCTGCATTGAAGGGTTCTGACCATCGTTGTGCCACAAACGTCAGCACCAGACTCGACGCACAACAAAAGAAGCTCAACCTTCCTGTCCTTCCAACCACTACCATTGGATCCTTCCCTCAGACCCCTGAGTTGAGAAGGGTGTGACGTGAATACAAGGCTAACAAGTAAGATATGCTCGTAGCTGATAGCTTGGCTCGACTTTCTTTACCATTTTCCGTGTTTTTATTGACTCTAATCATGTTTTTCTTTTACAGGATCTCAGAGGAAGAGTATGTTAAAGAAATTAAAGAGGAAATTCGTAAAGTCGTTGAACTCCAAGAACAGCTCAATATTGACGTCCTTGTACATGGAGAGCCTGAAGTTAGTTCTCATCTATGAAGAATTGATACTTTATATTCACCTCATACTTTTTCTAGATTTTCCGCACTTCATTATAATGATATCGATCCCCGATTAATTGTTTGTTTCCTTTCATTGCAGAGAAATGATATGGTTGAGTACTTTGGTGAGCAATTGTCAGGCTTTTCCTTCGGTATTAATGGTTGGGTGCAATCTTATGGATCTCGCTGCGTGAAGCCCCCAATCATCTACGGTGACGTGAGCCGACCAAAACCAATGACTGTCTTCTAGTCATCTACTGCTCAGAGCATGACCAAGCGTCCAATGAAGGGAATGCTTACCGGTCCCGTCACCATTCTCAACCGGTCCTTTGTTCGAAATGACCAGCCTAGGTATAAATTCAGATTCATCTTAACATGGTGTGAAAAATTCTATAAATTAATCAATTTATACTTTATTGTTAAAGTTGTAGCGTATTCAATGTTCTACAGATCCGAGACTTGCTATCAGATTGCTTTAGCTATCAAGGATGGAGTCGAAGACCATGAAAAAGCCGGTATCAATGTTATCCAAATTGACGAGGCTGCCTTGAGAGAAGGGCTACCATTGAGGAAAGCGGCACAAGCTCAATACTTGGACTGGGTTGTCCACTCCTTCAGGATCACCAATGTTGGTGTGCAGGATACTACTCAGATCCACACACACACGTGCTACTCTCACTTCAATGATATCATCCACTCAATCAGTGACATGGATGCTGATGTGATCACCATTGAGAATTCTCGTTCTGACGAAAAAGCTCCTAAGGGTGTTCCGCGATGGAGTTAAGTATGGAGCTGGAATCGGCCCTAGAGTTTACGATATTCACTCCCCAAGAATACCACCAACCGAAGAAATTGCTGATAGGATGAACAAGATGCTTCTTGCTGTGCTCGAGACCAACATTTTGTGGGTCAATCCTGATTGTGGTCTCAAGACTCGCAAGTACACCGAGGTTAATCCTGCCCTCACAAACATGGTTGCGGCCACAAAACTCATCCGCAACCAGCTTGCAAGTGGCAAGTAAATGGTGTTAAAAAGTAGAATCTGTGTAATCACACAATGGATGTGCTTGTTTTTTTTTTTGTTTTTTGCAATAATGTGAGTTGAATATTTTGGTGTTGAGTATGCTCTTTTAAGCAAGGGATCCTTCCCTCACACCACACCATACCACAACTTTTTCTTTTTTGTTTTTCAAAATATTTTGTAATTTTTGTATGGCATTGCCTCTATTATATAATGCAATTGATGTTGAGTGTCTTTATCATGAAATTTCTCAATGCAATAATGCAAATTTCTTCCTTCATGTCCTAAGCCAAGTTGTAAAGTAATAGAATTTATAAGTATGTATTCGACTAAACAATGAGTCAACCTGCTGTCAAAGAACTTGCTACACTAACAGAGCAAGAAGGTGTATTCAAATTACTGAATTAGAACATTTCAAGAAGAAAAATTGGAAAAAAATTACATATATATAAAGAAATTAAGGATTTATAAATCCTAACATTGAGTTTTCCACGCAAAATACTTTACTTAACCTCATTTTTTCCGCCCTCACAAAATAAACTCACACACCTATGTACCTATACAATTATTTTTTAAATATAAATTCACCTCTTACCAACAACATTTTCACACTACAACAAAAAAAAAAAAAGAAATAAATTAAAGGAAGAACTTGCGATAAGTTGTATGCCTTCCTTATAATTTATAAACTTTTTTAATCATATAAATATTCATTCTTAATTTTTACTAACTACAACTCTAACAAATTTAAATGTGTTTGTTTGTGCATATTTTCTTTAATGTTCAATTAATTATACATGTTTGACTAACATGTATAAGGGTGCACGGTGTAGACATGAATCATTCAAACAACGAAAGTTTTTCAAAAGCAACAAACAAAACATTGTCAAAAATCAAACATAATTGAGGACTCTCTCATAATATTGTCTTGTGCACTTACCATGACAAGACTTCATCTTGCTACAAATGGTTACTCAGAACATGGGTGACAGAAGAACGTAAAATGAAGTATGACAGGGTTTATAAGGTAACAATTGCATGCTTCAAATTTATTTTATTTTGTTTCCTTCGAGTCAATAGATTGAATATATATATATATATATATATATATATATATATATATATATAAATTGATATATTTATATTAATTGTGCAGTACTTCTATGACATAGAAGGAAATCTTTATAAAAGCAAGAGTGAGGTTAAAATAGCATGGGAGAAAGATGGGTAAGATGGGTTGATGCCCGTTAATTAAATAAAAGTTGAATTGCTGATATGTGATATAGCTAGTTTTATTTATCTAAGTCCTTATTTAATAGTTAATGATCAAGAGATGTTCATGAACGAGTCTTGTATTTATGTCCATTATGTTTCTCAAGTCAATTATATGACTAATCATGAAAATTTAAGACTATATTGCTCAAATCAATTTTTTTAGTTGTGTTCGTTTAAAGGTTTGAAATTACAATTTTATAAATATTATTTTTGGGAATATTACTATATGAAAGTTATTCACGTCAATTTGTTTGGCAAGTAATTTAGTTTCCAATAAACATTTATGAAATATATTTAATGTTATTTACGAGAACACAAGAATATTTGATATTTAAGACCACATGTATGAAAATAAATTTGCAATTCATGAAACAAACTTCACTTAAGTAGGGATGTCAACTTGCCTCCTTTAGGGGGATCCCCGTGGAGATTCTCCGTTTGGGCCCCAAAGACGGGGAATTTTCTCCCCACGGGGACGGGGATAGGGAACAAAGTCTCCCCGAAGGCACTTCGTGGACGGGGGTGTCGTAAATATCCCACGCCCCGTGGAGTCTCCGCCCCGCCTAAAATAGCATAATGTCCTTAATTTATGTATAATTTTAAATTATTATGTAAGTTTATTTTTCATTTCATATAATTAATCTTATACACAAATTTAAAATATATATGTATTGTTATTAAAAGAGTGGGATCTAAATGATTATTTCAATTTTTTATTTTGAAATTTTGGTGGTCATGATACTCAATATTATAGATTAAATAGTGTTAAAACAATATATTTATCATAAAGGAATAATTTCTAAATTTTTTGTGGTTAGTTTTTGAAGCTTATACTATTAATTTGATTTAAAATAATAAATAAAAAAATCATGTTTAGGGGTCTCCGCATGAACCTTGGGGATCCGCGGGGACGGGAAAGGGGGAGCAAATCCCCCGTAGCAGGGATCTGAAGCGGGGATGGAGAATAAATTCGAAGGCGCGGATTGAGATGAGAATGTATTCCCCACCCTCGCCCCGTTCTATTGACATCCCTACACTTAGACAAGGTTAAAACTATATATCAAAGAAATATTGGACAATTATATTTAATTAAAATTAATAAATTTGTAACTGAAATATTTAACATTCACACTTCTCTCACCTTCAAAGATAAATTCTTAAGTTATAATTCTCCTTGACTCACGTTTTTTTTAAGGAAAAATATATTAATTGAGAAAAAATAAAAGGTTTTAAGTAATCTAAACTCAAATAAAAAGTTCAAGAAATAGGAAAAAGAAAAAACAAACTAAGTTGGGAAAATCAAATCACCCTCACCTAGAACTTGCCTACACCAACACAAGCAACCGCGTGCAAAGTAAAAAAATTACACATCTCTTCAAAGGGTGACGTAGAAGTCCCTAAATTTTGTACTTTTTTTCCTTTTTCGATTAATCTAATTTTTCTATATCAAAAAACATATTCTAAAAATAATTAGTTGCATAAATTAAATGAGATTCTAGAAAATTGAAAAAAAAAATTTGAAAATTTGAAATTTAATATTACTAAATTTATTTATTATTCAAATTGTATCCTATACAAAGATAAATATTATGTTCATAAAATATTCAATATGTTGACCTATTTAATATTCTTAAAAAATAAAAAATCATTATTTGAATAATTATTTAAAGTTTGAATATAGAGTAAATTGGTTGAATTCATTCACTAACTCAGAAAATAATATATATATATATATATATATATATATATATATATATATATAATAATAATAATAATAATCTGATAACTTAAAATGATTTATTAATATATCCAAAAATACATATATAAAGAAACTAAGTTTTTGTTTTAAAATTTAATGGCAAATTGAAGTTTGCACGCAACATACTTTACGTAACCTCATTTTTCCCGCTCTCACGAAATAAACTCACACACCTATAAATTTATTTTTTAGGATATAAATTCTCCTCTTACCAACGTCATTCTCTCACAACAACAAAAAAAAAGAGAAGACAAAAATTGAAGAAAGAACTTGTGAGTAAGTTGTATCTAACTTTTTGAATCACTTGAATCTCCATTAATAATTTTTACTAACTACAAGTCTAACAAATTTATATGTGTTTTTTCATGCATATTTTCTTTAATATTCAATTAATTATACATGTTTGACTAACATGTATAAGTGTGCATGGTGTAGACATGAATAGTTCAAACAACGAAAGTTTTTCAGAAGAAACTAACAAGACGTTGTCAAAAATCAAACATAATAGAGGACTGTCTCATAATACTATCTTGTGTACTTACCATGATAATACTTCACCTGGTTATGAATGGTTACTCACAGCATGGGTTGCAGAAGAACGTAGAATGAAGTCCGGCAGGGTTTATAAGGTAATAATTACATGCTTTTGATTTATTTTATTTTGTTTCCTTCAATTCAATAGATTGGGGATCAAAGGTGCATCCTTCTTTGTTTTAATATTAACGTTATAACTATCAGAACATTCGTTTATATATATAAATATCAAATTTGATATATTTATATTGATTGTGCAGTACTTCTATGATCCAGAAGGAAATCTTTATAAAACCAAGAGTGAGGTTAAAGCAAAATGGGAGAAAGATGGGTTGGTGCTCATCGACTAAATAAAAGTTGATGTGATGATATGTGATATAGCTAGTATTATTTTATATCTAATTCCTTCTTTAATAGCTAATGAACCACAAATGTTCATTAATGAGCCGTGTATTTATGTCCATTATGCTTCTCAAGTCAATTATATGACTAGTCTAGAAAATATAAGACTATATTTCCCAAATCAAATTACTTAAGGCGTGTTTGTTTCAATGGTTAAAATTACAATCTTGGAAATATTATTTTTGGGAATATTATTATATGGAAATTATTCACGTCAATTTGTTTTCCGAGTAATTTAGCTTCCAATTAACATTTATGAAATATATTTAATGTTATTTAGGAGAATACAAGAACAGTTGATATTTAAGACGACATGTTTGAGAAAAAATTTACAATCCATGAAACAAACGCCACTTAGACAAGGTTAAAACTATATATCACGGAAATATTGAACAATTATTTTAAATTAAAATTGTTAAATTTGTATAAGAAATATTTAACATTCACACTTCTCTCACCTTCAAAGTAAAACTCTTTAATTGTCCTTGAGTCACGTTTTTTTAGGAAAAATATATATTTATTGAGAGAAAATAAAAGGTTTTAAGTAATCTAAACTCAAACAAAAAGTGCAAGAAATAGAAAAAAAAAATAAAACAAAGCATGAAACTATATCTCAAGGAAATATTGGACAATTATTTTAAATTAAAATTAAGAAATTTGTATGAGAAATCTTTAACATTCACACTTCTCCCACCTTTAAAGTAATACTCTTTAATTGTCCTTAAGTCACGTTTTTTTAAGGAAAAATATATTAATTGAGAAAAAACTAAACTGAAATAAAAAGTGCAAGAAATAGAAAAAAAAAAAACTAAGCTTGAAAAACTAAATCACCTTCACCTAGAACTTGCCTACACGGGCACAAGCAACCGCGTGCAAAAAGAAACACTAACCATCTATTAAAAGGGTGACGTAGTGATCCCTGAAATTTGTACTTTTTCTTCTTTTTTTTATTAATCTAGTTATTATATATCAAAAAATATCTTCTAAATAATTAGTTACATAAATTAAATGAGATTTTAGATAATTGAAAAAAAAATTAATTTTTGAAATTAGTATTAAAATTTAATATGAATAAATATATTTATTATTTAATTTGTATCCTATACTAAGATAAATATTATGTTCATAAAATATTCAATATGTTGACCTATTTAATATTCTTAAAAAACAAAAAATCATTATTTGAAAAATTATTTAAAGTTTCAATATAGAGTAAATATGTTGAATTCACTCACTAACTCAGTAAATAATATATATATATATATATATATATATATATATATATTATTTTTCATGTATATTTTCTTTAATATTCAATTAATTATACATGTTTGACTAACATGTATAAGTGTGCATGGTGTAGACATGAATCATTCAAACAACGAAAGATTTTTAGAAGAAACAAATAAGATATTGTAAAAAATCTAACATAATAGAGGAATGTCTCATAATATTGTCTTGTGTGTTTACCATGACAATACTTCACCTGGCTATGAAGGGTTACTCACAACATGGGTGGCAGAAGAACTAGAATCAAGTCTGGCAGGATTTATAAGGTTTAATTTATTTTATTTTGTTTCCTTCAATTCAATATATTAAGGATCAAAGCTGCATCCTTCTTTGTTTTAATCTTAACTTTTTAACTATCAAAACATTCATATATATATATATATATATATATATATATATATATATATATATATATATATATATATATATATATATATATATATCACTATGCTTTCTGTATGATTCAGCTGGACCTGCAGAAAGCATACGATATGGTTGACTGGAATGCTTTGGTTTCCATTCTGCAAGAGTTAGGAATGCCCCTACTGTTTACACATTGGATCAAGACTGTTGTTCAGAATGTCTCCTATGAGTTTAATGTTAATGGTCATATCACTGATGCCATGCAGGCTAGGAGAGGGCTAAGGCAAGGAGAACCAATCTCCCCCTACTCTTTGTCTTAATGATGGAGTACTTTGATAGGCTCTTGAAGAAATTGGCAGCTACCTCTGACTTCAAGTTTCATTCGAAGTGTGAGAAAATTGGGTTAACTAATCTGACGTTTGCAGATGACATCTTGCTTTTCTGTAGAGGGGATGCAAACTCTGTGCAAAGGATGCTCAAGGCTGTCAAGGACTTTTCTAACTCCACAGGTATGATTTTGAGCCCTAGTAAGTGTAATGTCTTCTGTGGTGGCATGACTGTAGAGATGAAAGAGAGCATAGTGCAACTTACCGGCTTTACTGAAGGCCAGCTCCCTATGAAGTATCTTGGAGTGCCCATTACTAGTAAAAGGTTAAGTATCAATCATTATTTACCTTTGATAGACAAGATAATGCATAGAATCACTCATTGGACTGCAAAGCTGCTCAGTTACTCTAGCAGACTGTTACTTGTTAGAAGTGTGCTTATAGCCATCACCCAATATTGGATGCAATGTGTGGACCGTCCTTTCGGGCCATACCCCTCCCGTGGGTGGGATACGTGAACTGACTCTTTTTTGTCGATCGGACGCTTTCGCGTCTCTTTTTGAAAAAGTTTACAGAGTCGCCACCGACCTTTTATTTTATCCAATGAAGGAAAGGTTTATAAAAGAAACAGAAAAAAGACCTTTGAGAGATTCTGGGTAAGGGGGTAGGTTATACAAAGGGAAGGTGTTAGCACCCTTTGTATCCATGGTTATCCATGGGCTCTTTAGTTTGCTTAGCTCATTTGCTTTACTTTTCAATTGATTCGGAATGCTTTACCTGTGTTTTTGAAATACCTTTGCAAATAGAATTTGTAATGATCCTTGTGCGGATATATACAAATGCTTGTTTATCTTTCGAAAGATGTTTTGAAAAGATCGTTAATTTTGTAATGATCCGTGTTTGGATGTATACAAAATATTGTCTTTTGGAAAATTCGTTTTAAAAAAACAACAGTGTATGAGAATTTTGTTTGTTTTGATTTTGAGCAAGCAAACTAGGAGGTCTACCCTGAGTTAGGAGGTCTTTATCCTTGTTCCCTTTAAAAATCTATCCATTCGTCGGATATAAACAAAAGGTTCGATTTTGTACTCGAAACAGTAGAAATGTAACTTTGATTTTGAAAAGAGTGAAAAGGGGTTACCCTAGGAGGTGCAAATGTGATTGTGATTGAATTCAGGTATTTATCTTTGAAGTTAGTGATCTGACGGTTCAGTTTTATCTTTGACATACACGCAGTTTATATGGGTGCTGGAAATTAAAATGCGGAAATGTAAAGTGCAGAAAGTAAATCTACGCTATTACATCGATTGTGCGGGAAATGTAAACTAGCCTATTTACATGAATTTGACATCCTATACATTTATCTAGGAATTTAAATTGTAATAAATAAAAGGCATGTTTTTGTATTTTTGTGATTTATTTTAAATATAATTAATGCATTATTAATTAATTTAAAAGAAAGAAAAGATGGAAATATGATTAAACCTAGCAAATAAGTTTAAAAATATGTACAAAATGTTTGTTAACTGATTTTTAGAACAAAACTAATTTTTTTTGTAATTTTTGAAATTGTTTTTGGATTTTTTAAGTTAATTAAAACATAATTATATAAATAATTACACAAATAATTAAAACTTAATGATAAAATTATCCTAAATATGTACAAAATTAGTTTATGATATATAAACAGTATTTAACACAAAGAACAATTTTTTTTTTATGATTTTTTTTGACTAATTAAAATAATTAATAAGCAAATATATAAATACATACTAATTAATTATGTAAAATATTGAAATTTTGAAGAAAAATAAAATATTTTTATTTCAGGAAATAATATATTATTTTAGAAGTTTAAAATATTTTTTGTGAATTTTTTTTGGGATTTTTTAACTATTTTTAATTAATTTATCAAAGAAACTAAAATAAAAATAGAAAATAAAATTAAAAATAGAAAGGATACTGATTCAGTGTGGTGAGGAGCTGAGGCTCCATGGTGTGCATGCGTGTTATGATCATTGGATGTGTTTTTAGTGGAGATCAACGGATTAGATTGAGGAGAGCATGATAAGCTTGGGTGAGCTGTACGCGTGTGATCCACCAGAGTTTATATAAGTCAAGCTGGGACCCACATTTTTAAATGGCAACCAATCACGTTTTATCATTTTGCCACACAAGCGATGGACTTATTGACTAGCCAATGGAAATGCTGGAAAGAGCCACGCGTGCGCTGACCCTTGCCCTAAGACTCGCTGACTGCCGGAACAGTGATTCCGGTCGTCTTCTCCGGCGAGGTGGTTCCTCCAACTGCAAAAATACGTTAGCTAAACACCAAAGGAAGACCCTACCCCCCTAAATCGAGGTCTGGGAATCCGTTGGTGGGGTTAGTTTGGACTAAAAATGCTTGTATTAAGAGATTCGAAGAGAAATATGAACACACGGTTGATCATGGCAACCTATGTTCTGGACGTTAGCACCCTCATGATAGGGTTCAAACCTGGTCTAATGATCATTACAAGCTCAACCATAACCGTGAGACATGATAACAACAGATGAATAGAGAGTTTGAATTCAATGAAAATTTACCAAGTCGGAGAGTGAGAGAACTTGAGTTTCAGGCCTCTAAGAACTTGGTTATTGATCTGGACTTACTCAAGCAAGTACCAGGAGATGATTTAAGGACTTAGTTTGTATTGAAACTAGCTGCAAATTTGAATACGAATTTTTGAATTTTTTGATTATTTTTTGAAATATAAAGAGAGTTTATGCTATCTTCTTGCTATATTTCGTGTGTCTGTACATTGAGGAAGTATCCTAGCCTATTTATAAGCCAAAGGCTGCTTGGACACTAAGCTAAAAGCTTTGAAGAGCTTTGTTGAAATTTTGATTTTTAAAATATTAAAAACCTTGAATTTTTGACCAAGTCTTGACTTGCCTTCAATGCTCTTGCCTTGCTCTTCAATTCTTGCAGAAAAATCAAAGATTCTTGGTGGTGAGTCATGCTTGGAGGCCAAGCAACCATTATCCATGCATTTTCCTTTTAATTTTAATCTTAAAGTAAGATAAAATTATGCAAAAAAAAATGGCCAATAAAGATGTGGGCTTTGTCTTGGTCGTGGGAGGCCCATAGTAACATGGCAAAGATGTTTGGACCATAAAAACTTGGACTCATTTGGAAAAAAAACATTTTTGAGCAATGTTGATTTCATGCGTTTTCCCAAAATTTAGCCAACTTCAACAAGGTGTAAATCCTTCAATTTTTGTCATATGAAGGAGATCTTGCACTTTTTGGAAACCTCAAAGAGTCCTCTAACCAATGTCTTTGGTCTCATATCAAAATGATTTTTGGTTCTCCTTGTGTGTCCATTTGAAAAAAGTGTCTTTTTGTTGACTTTGAAAATGACCTGTAATGTCTTTGGCCATATTTTTCAAATGGTGAATGCTATGACCATGGGATCAATTGCATTTGAAAGATAATTGAATTTCCTTCAAAATGAGCTTTGGTTGGCATTTTTTGGATGAAGGATGAGAGAGTTATGATCAGTCAAAGTTGAGTTGACTTTTCAGGCAAAAACCCTAATTTTGAATCTTAGGGTTTTGTTGATTTTTGATCTTTCCTTGATGAATTGTGATCATCCAATGATCAAATGTTGAATCCTTTGACAAAATATGGACTTTGACAAAAAATTTCATTTTTGACTGTCAGTTGACTTTTTTGGTCAAACGGGTCGTCTGTTGACTGTTTGAGCTGCTGACGGTGCGTCTGAGTGAATTGAAGTTTGAAAATTTGTATGATGGTACTTTGAGATGTATGGATGTATATGAAATCCATTTGAGCTCTCAAAAACTTGTTGCTCCTGTTAAAACAAGAAAAACCCTGATTAGGGACTGTCTGTATAGGAGGCAGTTAAGCGTACCTGATTTTTGTGCAGTGTTGAGTTTCTGCTAATCGCGTGATATTCAGAAGACTTCTAACACAAAAATCTTGGAAATTTGAATTGTGAATGATTGATTTGATTGATTGTACAAATCACTGAGAATTGTACTGTCTGCAGTCTGGCTGTCAACTGACTGTTCGTGTACTGAAGCAGCAGTTAAAGTGAAAAATCAACTGTCAAAGTTAATTTTCTTTTTTGTTGTTATTTTTGTTTTTGTTTGGTGTGAAGCATGAAAATTTATTTACATGACTTGTTAGAAAACAGAAACATAATAAATAACTGATATTTACGGTATGCGGGCAAAATTACCGATAATAACCTGAAAATTGTTTACTGCACAGAAATAGAAATATTTGACTGGCAGAAAACACACAAGTTAAGATTTGATTTTTGAAAAAGAGATTTGAAAAGATTTTGAAAATAATGGAATATAGCACAAAAGTTAGTGGGAAAACAAAAACAATTGTTACCAGTACAGTGTGAGTTTCCTGCTTTTGCGCCTGCAAAAAGATTTAACCCTGCATGAACTGTGTTAGTACTATTTATCTGTAAAATAAATAAATAGTATTTGTGAAGTAAAGAACAGTATTTGGCGTTTGCGTAAGAATAAATTCCACTGTAAGCCAAGTTACTGTGTAAGAAAAATTCTGAAAACCAAGTTCTTCATATGTCAGGATATTTTGAAAAAATCCATGTTTATATGAGACTCTTAATTTTCATATTGAAACTTTCCTGAAAAAAGAAGTGGGCAAATTTTGGGGTATAACACAATGCCTACCTTTGCCTCAATATGTGATCAATAAAATAGAATCTATGTGCAGAACTTTTGTTTGGACAGGTAATATTGCTGCAAGCAGGAAGAGTCCAATTGCATGGAAAACTATTTGCAAGCCCAAAGCACAGGGTGGATTAGGGGTGATCAACCTCACACTGTGGAACAAAATTACAATGCTAAAATGTTTGTGGAATATTTGCATGAAGTCTGACAATATGTGGGTCAAATGGGTCCATATGTACTACTTGAAGGGGCAAGATGTGATGGCAGCTAAGATTACTCAGAATTGCTCTTGGGTGATGAAGAGGATCTTAGATTTAAGGGGGGTAACTCAGCATTATCTCCAGATTTGGACTAACAATCTACACCAGCAAAAATTCAGCATGCATATGCTATATGATGATATGATTGAAGAGTCCCCAACTGTGGAATGGAGGTGACTGTTCCAGAGAAATGCGGCAAGGCCCGGGGCTCGGTTCATTACTTGGCTCCTATGCCATGGTAAATTAGCTAAAAAAGATAGACTCCATCGATTCAATATGATTATGGACACTGAGTGCAGCATCTACCGGGTAATAGAGGAGACTATTCCCCATCTGTTTTTTGATTGCAATGAGAATGCTGCAGTGTGGATTCAGGTTTTACTTTGGCTTGGTATAGTACACCAACCTCTCCCTTGGGTGGATGAATTGAGGTGGGTAATTCGTGAAGTAACTAGGAAAGGATGGAGAGCTTGCCTTCTCAAATTAGCATTCACCGAGACTATCTATGGGATTTGGCAAAGGAGAAATTCCATCGTTTTTAAACAGACGACAAATAGAGATATCTTACAAAGTATTTTAGATAATATTGTATATAGGGGCTGGCAATACAAAAAGACTAGGAAACATATGGCTCTTTTGATGTTATAGGTTGTTTGATGGGTTGGATCTAGAATCACCCTTTGTATTAAACTGTTTTTTGATAGTAATATATACTTTATTTGCTTCAAAAAAAAAAACATTTCAGTCTTGGAAATATTATTTTTGGAAATATCATTATAAGGAAATTATTCACGTCAATTTATTTGGCGAGTAATTTAGCTTCCAATAAACATTTATGAAATATATTTAATATTATTTAGGAGAACACAAGAATAGTTCATATTTAAGACCACATAATAAATTTGTAATCCATGAAACAAACGCCACTTAGACAAAGTTAAAACTATACATCAAGAAAATATTAGACAATTATTTTAAATTAAAATTAAGAATTTTGTATAAGAAATACTTAACATTCACACTTTTCCCACCTTCAAAGTAAAACTCTCAAGTCATAATTGTCCTTGAGGCACATGTTTTTTAAGGAAAAATATATTAATTGAGAAATAGAAAGAAAAAAAACAAACTAAGCTTGAAAAACCAAATCATTCTCACCTAGAACCGGCCTACACTAGCACAAGCAAATGCGTGCAAAAAAAAAAAATAATACCCATCTAAATATGTCTGTAAAATAATCATCCAAAAATATACACCGGTTTAATAGTAGGGACTAAAACTAGATACATAATAATTTTGTATGGACCAAAACATGTTATTTTTTTAATCGGGACAACAGACATAATTTGATAATTTTAAAGGGATCAAAAACATATTTAACCCTAAATTAAATGAGATTCTAGATAATTAAAAAAAAATTGAAATTAGTTTTAAAATTTAATATGAGTAAATATATTTATTATTTAAATTGTATTCTATACTAAGATAAATATTATGTTCATAAAATATTTAATATGTTGACTTATTTAATATTCTTAAAAAATATAAAATCATTATTTGAGTAATTATTTAAAGTTTTAATATAGAGTAAATTGGTTGAATTCACTCACTAACTAACTCAGAATATATATATATATATATATATATATATATATATATATATATATATATATATATATATATATATATATATATATATATATATATATATATATATATATATATATTTAAAATAGTGTTCTATTGATTTGATAACTTAAAATGGTTTATTAATATATCTAAAATTATATTCCAATTAGAACACCCCAAGAAAAAAAACTGGAAAAAGAATACATATATAAAAAAATTAAGCTTTTATTTTAAAATCTAACAGCAAATTGAGGTTTTAAAATCTAACGCAATATATTTTACATTACTTCTTTTTCTCGCCCTCACAAAATAAACTCACACACCTACATACCTATATATTTATTTTTGAGAATATAAGTTCACCTCTTACCAATGTCATTCTCTCACAACAACAAAATAAGAGAAGAAGAAAAATTAAAGGAAGAACTTGTGGGTAAGTTGTATATAAACTTTTTGAATCATTTGAATTTCCATTCACAATTTTTACTAACTACAACTCTAACAAATTTATATGTGTTTTCTTATGTGTATTTTTTTTAATATTCAATTAATTATACATGTTTCACTAACATGTATAAGTGTGGATGGTGTAGACATATGAATCATTTAAACAACAAAAAAAATTCAGAAAAACAAACAAAACATTGTCAAAAATCAAATATAATAGAGGTCTGTCTCATAATATTGTCTTGTGTACTTACCATGACAATACTCCATCTGGCAGGATTTATAAGGTAACAATGAGATGCATTTAATTTATTATATTTTGTTTCCTTCAATTCAATAGATTGAGGATCAAAGGTGCGTCCTTCTTTCTTTTGATATATTTATTCTAATTGTGTAGTACTTCTTTGATCTAGAAGGAAATCTTTTTAAAAGCAAGAGTGTGGTTAAAGCAACATGGGAGGAAGATGGGTTGGTGCTCATGGACTAAATAAAAGTTGATGTGATGATATGTGATATAGTCAGTGTTATTTTATATCTAATCTCTTCTTTAATAGTTAATGAACTAGAGATGTTCATTAATGAGTGTTGTATTTATGTCCATTATGCTTCTCAAGTCAATTATATGATTAGTTCAGAAAATATAAGACTATATATTTCTCAAAGCAAATTTCTTAAGGTGTGTTCGTTTTAAGGAATAAAATTACAATCTTGGAAATATTATTTTGAGAATATTATTATATGGAAATTATTCACCTCTATTTATTTGGCGAGTAATTTAGCTTCCAATAAACATTTATGAAATATATTTAATGTTATTTATATATTTTTTGGTTTCTCACCACCGATATAATCCGGTTGAGGGTCAGTTCTAACATTAAGTGGTTTCAGTCCCCCTCTTACCACAATTTCGTTGAATCAAACGGTAACAAAGTTCAGTGCCAATCACTACTGAACCAACTAACGATTAGTTTATTTAGTGTTATTTAGGAGAACACAAGTACAGTTCATATTTAAGACCACATAATAAATTTACAACCCATAAAACAAACACCACTTAGACAAGGTTAAGACTATATATCAAAGGAAATATTGGACCATTATTTTAAATTAAAAGTAAAAAATTTGTATGAGAAATCTTTAACATTCACACTTCTCCCATCTTTAAAGGAAAACTGTTAAAATTATAATTCTCCTTGATTCAAGTTTTTTTAAAAGGAAAACTATATTAATTGAGAAAAAATTAAAGGGTTTAAGTAATGTAAACTAAAACCAAAAGTGCAAGAAATAAAAAGAAAAAATAAACTAAACTTGAAAAACCAAATCACCCTCAACTAGAACCTGCCTACACCAGTACAAGTAATCGCGAGCAGAGAAAAACATTACACATCCCTTCAAAGGATGATGTAGAGGCCCCTAAAGATATATTCTAAAAATAATTAATTACATAAATTAATTGAGATTCTAGATAATTGAAGAAATTTTTTTAATTAGTTTTAAAATTTAATATTAATAATTTTTTTTAATTTAAACTGTATTCTATATTAAGTTAAATATTATGTTGAAAAAATATTCAATGTGTTGACCTATTTAATGTTCTTACAAAATAATAATCAATATTTGAATAATTATTTAATATTATAATATAGAATAAATTGGTTGAATTGTGTCATAAACTCAAAAAATAATATATATATATATATATATATATATATATATATATATATATATATATATATATATATATATATATATATATATATATATATATATATATATATATATATTTTATAATGATTTATTAATATACCTAAAATTGTATTCAAATTAGAACAAGCCAAGAAAAAAACTGGAAAAAATACATATAAAGAGAAATTTAGCTTTTATTTTAAAACCAAACGACAAATTGAGGTTTGCACGCAATATACTTTACCTAACTTCATTTCTTCGCCCTCAGGAAATAAACTCACACACTTACACACCTATATATTTATTTTTGGAGGATATAAATTCACCTGTTACCAACGCCATTCTCTCACACCAACAAAAAAACAGAAGAAAAAAATTAAAGGAAGAACTTGTGGGTAAGTTGTATATAAACTTTTCGAAACATTTGAATCTCCGTTCATAGTTTTTACTAACTACAACTTTAGCAAATTTAGATGTGTTTTTCTTGCACATTTTCTTTAATATTCAATTAATTATACATTTTTGACTAACATGTATAAGTGTGCATGGTGTAGACATGAATCATTCAAACCACAAAAGTTTTTCAGAAGAAACAAATAAGACATTGTCAAAAATCAAATATAATAGAGGACTCTCTCATAATATTGTCATGTGTACTTACCATGACAATACTTCACCTGGTTGTGAATGGTTACTGACAACCTGGGTGGCAGAAGAACGTGGAATGAAGTCTGATATGGTTTATAAGGTAACAATTAGATGATTCTAATTTATTTTATTTTCTTTCCTTCAATTCAATAGATTGAGGATCAAAGGTGCGCCTTTCTTTGTTATAATCTTAACTTTATAACTATAAAAGCATTCATATATATATATATATATATATATATATATATATATATATATATATATATATATATATATATATATATATATATAAATATCAAATTGATATATATTTATTTATTATGGAGTACTTCTATAACCCAGAAGGAAATCTTTATAAAGTGGGGTTAAAGAAGCATGGGAAAAAGATGAGTTAATGGTCATGGACTAATTAAAAGTTGATGTGATGATATGTGATATAGCTAGGGTTATTTTATATTTAATATTAGAGTTATGTCTAACTCATTCCTACAAAATCGACTTGTAAGGTGAGGGGTGTTATTCTATATAAACTCGCCCATGCTCTATCTCCAACCCAGGTGGGACTTTAGAATCTTTCCTAACACACCCTCTCACGCTCAGCACTATTTTGGGCTTGGTGCATTGATAATAACGGTGGGCGACCCATGGTCCGACTGATTGGATTTGATACCACCGTTGGATATTATACCAAAATTGAAGTAGAATGTTAATTTTACATATAAATACTCCTTCCATGCAGAACTTGATTCTTTGCAAGATTAATAGCTAACTTGTTGTCGATCTACAACACTAGAGGTTTCTTCACTTCGACCTCGATCTCTTCCAGTATATATCTTATCCAAATTTATTGGCATGCAACATATGATCCTGCTATATATTCGGCCTCACACGATGACAATGCCACCACAGGTTGCTTTCTCGAGCACCATGAGATTAGGGTACCAAAGACTTGAAACAAATAACCATTTGTGCTTCTTCGATCTTCTTTATCTCCACGCCAATCAACATCTGAATAACAAGTTATTGAAGCTTCTTTACTTTCAGAGTCTCATCAAAATAGAGTTCTATAGTTTATCGATCTTTTTAAGTATTTCATGATTCTACTTGCAGCCATCATGTGTGATACCCATGGTTCACTCATGTATCTGCTCACTAATCCGACTCTGAAATCTATATCAGGTAAACTTCTGCAGACATACCTCAAAGATCCAACAAGGAAATAATGGATAATTTTTATAAATTAAAATTAAGAAATTGGAATGAGAAATTTGTAACATTCATACTTCTCCCACCTTCTATGAAAAACTCTTAAGTTATAATTCTCCTTGAGTCATGTTTTTTTTAAAAATAAAAATATATTAATTGACAAAAAATCAAAGGTTTTAAGAAATCTAAAGTCAAACAAAAAAAGCAAGAAATAGAAAGAAAAAAAAAGCAAACTAAGCCTGAAAAAACATATCACTTTACCTAGAGCCTTCCTACACCAGCACAAGCAACCGAGTGTAGAGAGAAACACTACCCAACCCACCAAAAGGGTGACGTAGAGGCCTCTAAAGTTTGTACTTTTTCCTTTGTTGATTAATCTAGTGTTTATATATCAAAAAATATATTCTAAAAATAATTAGTTACATAAATTAAATGGGATTCTAGATAATTGAAGAAAATATTTTTAAATTTTGTAAATTAGTTTTAAAATTTAATATTGATCAATTTATTTATTATTTAAACTTTATTCTATACTAAGATAACTATTATGTTGATAAAATGTTCAATATGTTGACATATTTAGTGTTCTTATAAAATAAAAATCAATATTTGAATAAGTATTTAAAGTTTCAATTTAGAGTAAATTGATTGAATTCAGCCACACACTTAAAAAATAAAATATAAATATGTTTTAGACATTACTTATAATGATTTTATAACATAAAATGATTAATTAATATACCTAAAATTGTATTCAAATTAGAACATCTCAAGAAAAAAACTGGAAAAAAATACATATATAAAGAAATTAAGCTTTTAGTTTAAAACCAACTTCTAACACTGATAATTATCATCTAATAGTTAAATGGTAACATAATTACATGTGTGGGAATGACTAAAATATTATTTTTACTTAAGTTGGGCTTAAACAAAGAAATAAGGGTAGATTGGTCATTTCCACCTCCTAAATGGAATAAGGGCGTTATGGTAATTTCCACCTTTTAATGATAGGACTTGGGATTTGTTTAGGTTGAATAACCTCATTCATTCTCATTTGATAACAAATATTTTGAGGAGTAGAGAGAGGAACACGTGAAACAAGGGAAAGAGAGGAAGATCAACTCCAATTTCAAGTGTTCCACTTTCCATGCATCAAAAACTCATCCAAGTCCGAGACTTCTCATCATCCTCTTCTGTTTCAGCATCATCATCATCGTCATCGTCATCATCATCATCAATAAGGTAAGTTCCATTAGTTAGGAACTTGGGTAGGATGTTGGCAACCTTGCATGTTAAGGGTTTAGATTGTGATTAATATGTTGCATGCTTAATTAAATGCTGAAAATGTGTTCATATAATGACTTTGTATGCCTTGGAAAGTTGATACAAATTAGGGTTCATATTGGGATGGATTGAGATGAAATAGGGGACTTTAGAACCCTAATTTCATGTTCTGCTACTGTCAAACTTCGCTTAGCGAACTCTGACTCGCTTAGCAAAAGTCAGCAGACTAAATCAAATTGTGTTTCCACTAAAATGGTCATATCTTGAGTTTTACAACTCAAAATGGAAAACAGTCAGAAGCGTTGGAAAGGTATTTTAATGTTCCTTAATTAAGAATATGCTTAGATATCATGCTTTTAGTTCAGTTATGACATATGGAAAATGGATGTTTAATTGCATGAGGCTGAATACGCATAATGGCCTTAAGAATATGTTTATATGATGCTACCCCTTTTGTTGATTTCATGTCATTAGGTCAAGTCTAGGTATTTCACATTACTAATACTCTCTTGACTTGATTAATGGATGCATGGTTATGGTTTAGTTAGTTATGGTGTATATTTGAAAGTTATGGTTTTTCTGAGTTTCAAGACTTTCACTTAGCGAACTACCCAATTCCCATAAATGGGTTTGTCTTTGTTTGAGTTTGCTGGAACTTTGCTACACCTTGCTTAGCAAACTTCCCTGAACATAATTTTATAACTTCCCTCCCTTAAGTGCAGTTTTGTTCTGTAATGCAAATCAGATGCCTCTTTTGTCCATTATGACAAATGTGATGTATTATGAGATGATTAATGGCGTGTTACGATCACTTGCTATGCTTCTTATATATGTGTGCTTAATGTAATGCACTATGTTGATAAATGCTATGATGTGATCACTTTCTTTGCATGTTTCTCGTCCGTTCCAGTTGCATATTCGGATGAGATTGTGACATGTGATTGCATCGAAGTAGGCCTAAGTTACTAGGTGGTAAATAACTTGCATACTCACTATAGAAATCGAGCAAGTGCTTATGGGGGTCGTATACTATAGGGTGTTTACCCACTTGCGGTAAACACATTAGCATTATCAATTTGGTGTACTTGTGTAGCCATTTAACATATTACAATTGGATACTTACCATAGGTGTGCTTGTGTAGCCATATAGGCGTAACTCACTTGGATACTCACCTAAGTTGTTGATTCGTGTGCTTGTGTAGCCATGCAGATGTTTTGCACTTGGTGTCGCACCCGAGTTGGTGTGCGTTACCGGTGTATCGATTGGTGTGCTTGTGAAGCTATGTAGACGTATTACACTTGGATACTCACCACATATGTGCTTGTGTAGCCATATCGGCATAGATCACGTGGATACTCACCTGACTCGTCGAAAGAGGTTTGATTGTGTAGTATCTTAGTGTTGTGCACTTGGATACTCACCAATGGTGTGCTTGTGTGGCCTAGTTTAGATGACAGATATTACATATGGATTCCTCATACGCGGGTACGGGTCTGCATACTTGTTTGTGCTAACCTTGTGTGAATTGGGGGTAGTTTTCGACAGCAGATAGGCATGTTAACCCGGAAGACCTGACCTTGAGGGTAGCTCCCGAGAGAAGGCAGTTAGGTAAACCCGGCGGTCAGGTAAACCCAGGAGACCTATTAGATTGTGATTAATATGTTGCATGCTTGATTAAATGCTAAAAATGTGTTCATATGATGACTTTGTATGCCTTTGAATGTTGATACATGTTGGGATTCATATTGGGATGAAAGAGGGGACTGTAGAACCCTAATTTCGTGTTATGCTATTGTCAAACTTCACTTAGCGAACTCTCGTTTGCTTAGCAAAAGTCAGCAGACTTAACCAAATTGTGTTTCCACTAAAATGGCCATATCTTGAGTTTTAAACCTCAAAATGGAGCACAGTCAGAAGCGTTGGAAAGTTCTTTTAATGCTCCTTACGAATATGCTTAGATATCATAGTTTTAGTTCAGTTATGACGTATGGAAAATGAATGTTTAATTTCATGATGTTGAATAAGCATAATGGTCTTGAGAATATGTCTATATGATGTTACCCCTTGTGTTGATTTCATGCCATTAGGTCAAGCCTAGGTCTTTTACATCACTAATTCTCTCTTGACCTTAGTAATGGATGCATGGTTTTGGTTTAGTTAGTTATGGTGTATATTTGAAAGTTCCGTTTTTCTGAGTTTTTAGACTTTCGCTTAGCGAACTACCCAAGTTAGTGTGGATTATCCGTATATCGATTGTTGTGCTTGTGTATCCATATAGGCGTATTACACTTGGATACTCACCACAGGTGTGCTTGTGTAGCCATGTCGGATTAAATACTTGGATACTTACCTAACTCATTGAAAGTGGTCTGCTTGTGTAGTCTTCTGGCGTTATGCACTTGGATACTCACCAATGGTGTGCTTGTGTGGCCTATTTTGGATGGCATATACTAATTTTGGATTCCTCGTACGTGGGTACGGGTCTGCATACTCATTTGTGCTAACCTTGTGTGAATTAAGGGTAGTTTCTAATAACAGATAGGCAGGTAAACCCGGAAGACCTGACCTTGAGGGTAGTTCCCGACAGAAAGTAAGTAAACCTGGAAGACGTATTCTGAAGGAAACGTACATCCAATAATATGTTTGCATGTTGTGTGATATGAATATCCCAATTAGGAAGGTCAAGGGACTCCCTAATTGTGATGCTCTGTGTTGTTTGAATTTCTTGTACCTGGCAGTGAGGAAACCCTGGATCAATGGTGGATCAGTTTTGATGCATGTACCCTGTAAAGATTAGAGAATGCGTAGGATAGGGAGACTCACTGAGATTTAGTAATCTCACCCCATTCCAATTATCTTTTTTCAGGCACATATTAGAAGTAGACAAATTGCTAGGAGGTCTGGAATAAAGAATGTTGATGGGCAAATGACAGGAAGACCTTATCAAATCTTATCTTTCCGCTGTGCATTGTTGTAGACGTATGTATTGTATACACTCGTATCTGTATTATTGCAATGTATACGATTTTATTTATGTCATTTTCCTAATTTTGTATGTTTTCATGTACCATATTATCACATCACTGCATATTATTCTAGATGTATATGTACGGGATGTTACAAATTACTTCCAAGCTGGAAGGGGAAAAATTGTAATTCCCACCCAAAGTTTTATTTAAGTGTTTTGCCTCTTTTCTCCTTTCATTATCCATACTTTGCATTCAAGAAATCAGAATTGGGAGAGAAGGAAAGAGAAAATGTGGGTGGAAGATTAGAGAAGGAATAGTGGAGTCAAGTGCTTCCCATGAATGCATGCATGAAGCTTTTTGAAGAACCAAGATTAAGTGCATAATCATTATATCATCATCATTATCTCCATCATCCAGTCATGAACAATCAGAATCTCCATCTCAATGTGAGTTCCATAGTTAGATGCTTGGGTAGGAATGGGGGCTGGATTGCATGGTTAATGGGTTAGTGTGATATTACCTGCAATGAATCTCTGAATGGGTTTTTGTTGGATTCTTGTTATTGCATGTACTGATTCTGATGTGTTTTTGGTACCTGTCATACCCCAAAATTTGCCCTCATATAATTGCAAATGTCATTTTATTTCGATTAAGTGACATAGCACAGTTGGTAAGAATTTGCGGGTAAAAGGTACAAGAGCGAGAGGTCTCGAGTTCGAATCCCACTACTAACATTTTTTCCCTTTTATAAGTTTTTAATTTTACCTCTAACTTTATTCACATTTATTCAAAAATTCACAAAAATTGTTTTCTTTTTATATTTAAATAGTATTTTCGTTTTTATTATTTATTATTTACTAAAAAATATTTTTTTTACTTTATTCACATTTTATTCACAAAAATATCCAAAAAATCATAAAATAAAAATTTTGAAAGATTTTGTTCTCCTTTTCTTTTTTAGATGGTAATCTCTATTTTAGGAGAGAATTTATATAATTGGTTAAAATAATTATAAATTTAAATCAAACAATATTTGATTTTGGATTTTTATTATTTTAATTGATTGTTGATTTTGTTCTCTCTTAATCATTCTAACCTAATATTTTTCCTATATAAACCAAAAATTTCTAACCTATTGGAGGACTTTTTTCCCAACCCTATTTTCGACCTCTCCACTCTCACGGTACAAAATCTCTGCAGCTAACAATTTCAGCCTCTATCTTTTTCAACTAACAATTAACCCTATTCTCTATATCTTTTTCACCAATTTAGATGTACAGTATCACTACCACTATCTCCAACTACAAACCAACAAACCTTAAGCCTCTTCTTTAACCAAACCTTTAGACTCTCTCATGTAGAAATTTCCCCACCACTGTATATTCATTCTTATACTTTGAACAACACTAACCCTTTTTCCATTTGTTTCATGTGCAAAAATTCATCCACCATTTATACCAAAAAAAACCAATTCATAAACCTCACAAAGTCTCACCATAAGCATATTATTTTTTCTTATAACATTTTTTATATTGCAGTCACAGTAAATCAGAAACAGGGGAGGGTGAAAATCAAAGAAAATCCAAATCGTTTCCGCTCCTGTGTTCCCGCCCCAGCCGGTCGACAACGAACAACAACAAACCAAATCGAAACAACCGAGAACCACCGATGAGCCGTCGACGAAACAACAACAACAATCATTGTCATGATTTACAAATGTTCAGATGATGGCAAATTGAAATAAGTATTGTAACTATGCTGTTTTTTTTTGTTTATTGCAGAAAATCAAATCAGAACAAAGAAGAAATCAGGAGGAACAAGAAGACCGACGACAACCACGCAGCCAGATTCAATCACTGCGGCATCATCGCGTGACAGCCCATCTGACGCACCGCACAACCTTCCGCCGCCGACAAGCTTTTGTTGCACACGGCCGCACCACCCACAGATCCGCCACACAACCGCCTTGTTACGGTCTGAGCACTTTGGTCACTGTCGAGTCCGTATATCCAGGTTCTTTATATTTATTTTTAATCTTCGTGTGTGTTGTTGCATATTGTGTTTGTTTGCTTGCTATTAAGTAATATATGTGGTACTGTGTGAGGTGCTATCATTATCTCTTTAAAAAAAGAGGATTATATGCGTAGGATTGATAATGGACCGCAAATAGCACAGGAATTTGTCAAATATTCAAAAGCTGTTTTTATCTGTGCATAGACCATAAAGGGATACCGCCCCTACTCACCATGGCCATGTTTTCTTTTTCTATTTGTTAACGTTTTGGGTAGATATTTTACTGTTAGTAAATGACTAGGATGTAGTTTTAGTTAATTAACTTTTTTATGATGAAATTAATTTAATTAATATTTTTCTAATTAGCATATTAACCATTAATTAAAATTAACAAATTAGGATGAGGGTTTTAGGTTGACCAATCAATTTTTTCCTTAACTTTGACTTATTTAATTTAATTCAATTAGGATTTTAATTTAGCTTTAATCCACTTAATCATAAAAATACAAAAATAAATTAGATTTAGGTTTTAATTAGTTTAATATTTTTAATTAATGAGTAATTAGTTTTTAATTTAGCCTTGATTTAATTTTAAGTTTATAATTAATTAATTATGTTTGTAAGTTTAGTCTTATCAATAAACCATAGGTATTTTGTTATCAACAATGTAACAGTTGTCTATTAAACTGTAGGCTTAGGTTCCCTTAGGTTTTTACCGTAAGCTTTTAAACCCTGTTTTGCCTTCTCAACAAAATTGTTTATTCGCGATTCTCCCCTCATCTTCCACTCCAGTGTATGTCGCATGCCTTTAATTTCAATTGTTTATTTTATTTAAATTTTTCTTTTATTATTTATTTATTTATTTAAATTATGTACCTTTATTTTGCCTTTTTATTATTTTGGATTTTATTTTATTATTCACATTACTATTGCTGGCTATTATTATGTATCTGCCCCAAAGCCTTGTAAAAAGTTTTCTGCCCCACAGGTGTTTATTGTAATAGCGTAGGAATTTTTGTTTTCCTGCCTTTAATTTCTGCAATCTTAAACTGCGTGGTTAGTAATTTAGGGAGTGCAAGACTATTAACTGAATATAGATCACTAACTTATAAGATAAATATCATCGAAGTTAACCACGTGATTGTTGCACCCACACACCTTTAGGGTAATCCCTCTTGTTGCCTGTTGCCTTATATTGTTGCCTTGCTGCCTTAATTATTGTTGCCTAAAAATAGTCAAGTCCCTCGATCCCGAGGATACCTAAAGCAATGTTGCCTTCAAAGTTATTGGAACTCCCTCGAGGTTGCCTTATAAAGTATAATTGTCCCAATTGCTAAGGTATCCTCGCATGATGCCTAAACCGATAAAATGACTATTATATCCTTCCCTTAGACTACCTGCCCTCTTTATGGCATGGGACAGTCTTATGGCGAATGATTTTTCGATGACCCTTAAACATCCAATTGAAAGGCTTCCTGCCCTCTTATGGCATGGATAGATCCTTTCGCCCGAAAAGCTAAAAGAACAAATTTTTAAACTTAGGGTAGTTGCTACTAATTGCTTGCTCTAATTCAAATTACTTTTTACACCTCTTTTCAAAATCAAATTCGAAAAGACTACGCTTATTTACAAGCTAAAGTTCTTATTCAAAATTTCTATTCACACCCTCATTTTCAAACAATTCAAACATTTTCAAAGTGAGCTAAGCAATTAAGAGCCCATGGATAACCATGGATACAAAGGGTGCCTTACACCTTCCCTTTGTATAACTTACCCCCCGAACTCAAAATCTTTCAAAGGTCTTTCCTGTTCTTTTTGCCTTTCCAATTGGATAAAATAAAAGTCGGTGGCGACTCTTGCTTACCGCGACATTTCGATCGATTAAAAAGTCAGTTCACCGTATTACAGTACCCTAAGACTATTGTTGTATGTTAGGGATTGTCGCGGTGAAAAATCAGAGACCAAGCTATTGACTAACTTGACTCGCAAAATAAGAAGTCACAACCAAAATTTATTATTTCCAAGGAAAGGGAAAAGATCAAAACCCTAAATAAACGTACAATGCAATAAGCAAAACTAGAAGCAAAGCACAAAAAAGAGATCAAAGATATGGGGGTTGGTTATGCAAAGGGAAAGTATTAGTACCCTGTGTATTTATAGTACTCTATAGGAACCTCTTGTTATATCTATATTAAGGCTAAAATTATTTTTTTGCAAAAATATTTCGGAGATAAGAAAATAAATGTTTTTTATGATTTTTGTGTTTGGAAAGACATAAAGTCTTATACCTACGTACCCATGAAGGATCAAAACCTCGTAGTTCGAATTCGTGGTAAAAATAAAAAAAGGATTTGTTATGATTGTTTTCAGTTAGAAGAGACATTTTATCATCTTAAGGAGAATGTTCAACTAACCCCCTACAAGTTATGAGATGATGGATCTTTACATCATCATGAGGGAAGGGCTCCAACTTGAATATAAATCAACAAGTATGTCACTAACTCCCTATAAAGAAAAGAATCAACAACATTTTAATCAATACTATGAGGATAGGAGAATTACATCTCGACTATGAAAATGACTCATGCTTAATCTTTTGAGAAAAGGTTTTAAATTGAAAAACCAAGTGGCAAGAAGATTTGAATAAGGTTGAATTTTCTTAGTCTTATGAAAATAGGCTAATATGCTTAAGTATCTTGACATAAGGTTAAAGTTTTTAATGAAAGAGATTCACGTTTGAAATTAGGGTTAAGGTCCACAGAGGTGATAAAGCATATACATAAAGACAAACAAACAAAGATCAACACACACGTGAGTATCAAGTCAACATTACAACCCCTTTCCTTGGATTTGAACACAAACATTAATGCATAAGGTATCTAACAATATAGAATAAGCATCAACCATCATAATCATTACACTCAAGATTATAAATACAAAAGGTCAAAGAGACTCATGCAAACTTTAAGGGATTATGAATTAGGGTTTAAATTTGAGATCATTCACAACAACCAAACAAGTTAACCATGCACAATATCAAACAATCAAACTTAAAGACTAATTTGCAAATAAACATCATTTAAGGAAATGTCTTAAAATAAAGTATCAAGATGTGTCACAAATTCAAATCAAGGGCAATCAAGATCAAGCAACAATCATATAGGACATGATCATATAAACATGGTAAGAACAAAAACCTAATGAAGGTCATCATGTACATAAGTCAAAGATAAACAAGGAGGTCTCATCACACACAAGATCAAAGGATATGGACTAGTAAAATTGTTGACATTGAGTTTCATATTCAATCAAATAAACAAGAGTTAGAATAATATACCTCCTATAAAATTTCTAATTTATGAATTGTACCTCCTACCACTAAGACAATAATGCAGTTACTTGTGTGGTTGTTCCCCTTTTGAACATGGATTTTTTTGGAACTAGGAGTAAAATATTATTCCTTTATGAATTTTTGGTCTTATTCTTTAGTCTTAGTTTTCTCATTCCTTACAACAATTATTTGTTCTATCTAGTTGGCCCTTATATGATACATTGAGAAATGTGTTTCTATGTTCATAATCATCTAGGTTACTTAACAATTTATTTTTTGTTTTTGATGTATAACCAAGTATGTTTCTAGTTTCATTTATAGACTGAATTGCTCAAAAGCCTCTGTTTTGTATTGTATACTCCTATAGAAATGTTATTTTGTTTTCCTTTTTTGGGGGTTTGTGTGGATACCTCTCACTTTGTTAATATGTACATAAATATGATGCACTGATTGTTAAATATGTCTCTTAATATTATGTAGACAACATGTAAACATGTCAAGTATTATTGTGTTTAATGCTTATCATTGAATCTCTGAGAGAAATAATTGCAATATTGCAAAGTCATTAGAAAGTATTGTCTAGGTGGAACTTGAGTTGGAACTACGACTCTTTAAATTTGTTTGGTTTTTTTCTTCATGTGTTTGGCTACAAATTCTTCATTCTAGTTATTGGATTTTGTAAAAATAAAAATAGGATTCTAGAATTAATATTAATAAGGTTTTGAAAGTAATATACATGATAAAAATTACTCTAAAATTGTTATCATGTTACAAACTTTTATATTGCAATAATGAATAATTAAAGTTTAGGTTATGATTTTGAAGTATTTTTTGTTTCTTCCTACAAGTGATGCATTTGTTGTGTGATTGTCTAGAGTTGGGATCTGAATTTGATCAGTCTGAAATTGTATTGAATTTGCCTGAATATAATAGCATGAAATTGTAACTTCATCATTTTTAACATTATGCGCAGGATGCTTATTTTGGTGTTATCATAATACAAGAAGGGATTGATCTTGGATAGTTACTTGTGTTGGAATCACATTACATGAAAAGATCATAGATGATGTTGATGCTAGTTAGGCCTCTTCTAACTTTTGAGATCAAACTTTGTTTTATAATAACCTACATGCATATCTAAAAGTTATGATCTTGTAAATTACTAGTATATTTGAGCTTTTGTGTTTTGTTTCACTACATGTATCATTGTATAAATCAACTTCAACTTGTGTGTGTAGCAACCAGCTTAAAATTTTAAGAAAGAGAGTCGCTACCATTTATTTTTATCCTAAAGGGAAGAGAATTAAATGGATTACCCTAAAGTCAGAGATTCTACGTTCGTGAGTCGGTTAAACGAAGGGAAAGTGTTAGGCACTCTTCGTCTCCCTTGTATTCAAGGGGACCCCTTCTAGGTTTAGGTTTTTATACAGACTTAAAATTAAGATACGGTAAACGTACATTTACCTATATAAAAAAAATGATTTTTTAGAGAATTAAATCAAATGTTAGTGTTTTTTATAATTATACTCGCTAGGATTTCAAAACCCTATGCCTACGTATCCTCTAGTAGGGGTGTTCGCGGTGCGGTTTGGTTTGGTTTTGAGCATAAAAGTCATCCTAACCGCGAGATAAAAATCCATGCGGTTCGGTTTGGTTCGGTTGGTTTTTAAAAATTGATCCAAACCAAACCAACCCAAACCAATGCGGTTAGGATCGGTTCGGTGGCTGCGGTTTACACGATAAAATGAAAATGTACTGAAATGAAATAAAAGGGAAAAGAAAAATAATTCAATGTCAAAATAATATATGATATTATACCACACAAAAGTATGTCCACATAATACCGAATGAATTGAAAATATAATAATAAATAAACAATGGTCCATTGTTCAACCAGAATCTTAAGCACACCAGTAGTACCATTTAGCTACTTAAGTACAAGTTCATTAAATAAAAACATACATCCTCTCTTACCACTTTTCTCAATACCAAAAGAAGTATCAAAGTATCAGACTATATCAATTACATTACACTGTAACTGTAACACTAACACTGTCTATATCAAAATACTAAAAGAAATTACATTGTCTCCAACACTAACATTGTCTATATCAAAATACCAAAAAAAATTACATTGTCTCCATCTCCATCTCCATGACTCCATCTACATATCATATTACACCAAAGTAACAATGTCTCCATCTCCATGACTCCATCTACATATCATAATTGAGCAAATTGTGTCAGATTAATTGACTTAAGAATAAAAAGATTTAAAAATTTGAAAAATCAAACATACCATTTCATTTCCTTTTGAAGCACATCTACTAATCAGATTCAATATCAGAAAGTCCCTCATTCAATTGTGGAATCGGAGCTAATTCTAAGAATGTATCAAATATAACAAAAATTAGACATAACAAACAATTAAATTTGAATAAAATAGAATCAATTATATACATATATACCTTCTTCGAGCTTCTCTAAATCTTCCAAATGCTCCTCAATATCAACTGACAAAGGTGAAGATCTTAACCAATTTTGTGCACAAATTAAAGCTTCAACAGTGTGAGGTGTAAGAGAGCTCCTATAATTACTAAGAACTCTACCCCCTCTGTTGTCATTATATTTATTCATTCATTGAAACTAATTATTTTAGTTTAGGTATTCATTCAATATTAGTTAAGTATTAGCATGACCACTAAATAAATAATCATAATTTTTTCACTAAGAATAGATTATACAAAAGCTGGTGAATACTAAGAACAGTTTATACAAAAGCAGGTGAATAAAAAAATAAATAATCATAATTTGTTCAAATGAGTAAGTATTAGCATCACCACTAAATAAATAATCATAATAGCAGGTGAATAAAAAAATAAAGAATCATAACAAGCCAGGTGAAAAATTTTGTATAGATTCATTCATGAATGGCAGAGATACAATCTTTCCTAACAAAACAAATCGGTGCAGTAGAAGAAATCCACTCGCAAAGAAGAAAAAGATACATAAACACTGCAAACAATTATCATTACCTTACTGTAACTTAGTCTCTAAAATTGACTCTAACAATTATCATTAACTTTCATACTATAACTATTAATTAATTAATAATTAAATGTTACTACTAATTCATTTCTATCTTGAATTTCTATCTTTCTGGTGCACGGGAGCATGATTACAGCAATATTAAAAACATACACAAAATTAGATTCAGCACCCACAAAATCTAAAATACGTAATGCCAAATAAAAATCATATTCAGTACCTGATTTTCCGTCATCGATATGGAATTGGAAGCACCAGCATGAGATCCAACATCAGAACTCACTTCCTTTTCCTTATCAATAATAGTCATATCTAATATCTGAAGGAAAAAATTGCAGAAACAAAAAAATAAATAACTGGGCTGATGAGATATATAAGGAAATTGTAGAAACAAAAATAGAAAAAATTTGCAGAGGAAATGTACACAATCTTTCAGAAAGAAAATTGAAAAAAAAATAGAGTTTCACACTTTCACCTTTGTTGATGTAGAAACGAAATTGAGTGAGATGGAGCCGAGAAACCAAGAGGGAGACGATGAGACTTGAGAGTTGAGACCGCGAGACTGAGTGAGATGGCGAGACCGAGAGGGAGAAGATGAAGCTGAAACGGCGGAGAGCGAGAGTGAGAAGATGAAGCTGAAACGGCGGAGAGTGAGAGTGAGGGATAAAGAAAAACCCTAACGTAAGTGAGAGAATGAAGTTGAATAGGAACTAGGAAGTGAGTCACGTGAGTCATGTGCAATACTGCAAGTGCAATTGGATATGGAAATATATTAAATTAATTATAGAAATTTAAAACTTAAGTTAATTATGCGGTTCGGTTCGGTTCGGTTTTGTAAAATGAAAACCGCAAACCGAACCGAACCGCGCGGTTCAGTACAAAAATCATCCAAATTCATCCAAACCAAACGCGGTTTTTGCGGTTTTCGGTTTGGATTGGTTCGATTTGCGGTTTTACTTTTGGATTGGTTCGGATACGATCACCCCTATCCTCTAGTGCAATGAGGAAGTCAGAGTAATTGTAGTTCATATGTTTGGTTGGTGTTTTTTTTATAGGATTACTTAGAATTGCTTTTGAATTATCCATGAACCTTGTCTGGGTTTGAAAAATGAGTGATCGTAGACGTAGTCCGCAGTTTCGATTTAAAGGTAATTCTATTTAATCCTTTTTTGTAAATATCTTGATTTTTTTTAAGTTAATAGAAAAATGTGTTTTTAATTGGTTAGATATTTTGACTAAGAAAAGAGTTTGTATTATTTATTTGCAAAGTTAACCATTATTAATATTTTGATATTTTTGATAGTATTCTAAATAAACTAAAAACTAGAATTAAATTAAATAGAGAATCTAACTAGATAATAAACTAATTAACTAAGTTACTGTTTTTCATAATAAGTAAAAATAGAATTATATTTTACTAACTTATTTTATACTAGTGTTAGAGTAGTATTGAATGAATGATGATAATAATACAAATGACAATAATAGTTGTTGTGAAAAACGATACCAATAACAAAGTATAATAGGGAATTATAGGGGAGAAGAAGAACACAATAATTGGTTATAACCGTTATTCTTTTACTTTCTCTTTAAAACAAGATTACAAGTTTACAAGAATAACAAATAACCTCTCTCACCCTAAATTAGGATTTGCAGCTTAGCAATGATGAGAGACTAGTATGCTATTTATAATAAAACCTAACATACTAACTAATGGGCTTTTTCAGCAAGGCCCATTACACAAGCCAACTTAATAAACAAGCTAACTTAACAAATTAGGGTTTAAGCACTAAAACCTAATTTAACATGCTAACAACCCTAGCATCTTCGACATCTGCATGCTAGACCCATCTTCGACTACAGCATGCACACTTCGACACCAGCATGTGAACAATCCTTCGACTTCATGCTTAACTGTCGAACCAAGAAGCTACCCTTCGACAATACTAGAGTTCGATCCAATATCTCACAAATCTCCACCTTGGACCTAACTCTACAACGTCAAGGAACAAACTAGCTTTCTTCATGCAGCTTTATCAACTGCATACAGTGGAAAAACTTGCAACTCGGCAATGTCTTGGTGATCATATCAGCAGCATTGTCTTCAGTCGAAACCTTCAGCACTTGGACTTCTCCACGCTCGATTACTCCTCTGACGAAATGCAGCCTCACATCAATGTGCTTAGTTCGCTCATGATAGGCTGAATTCTTCGACAGGTGTATTGCACTTTGACTATCACATTTAACAGTGATACCTCGACCTTGAAGTTTTAGCTCCTTCGCAAAACCTTCAAGCCACAATGCTTCTTTCACAGCTTCAGTTAGGGCAATATACTCCGCTTCAGTGGTTGATAGAGCAACAACCTTCTGAAGTGTTGCTTTCCAACTAATTGCAGTGCCAAACATAGTGAAAACATATCCAGAAATAGATTTTCTGGAATCCATACAACCTGCATAATCAGAGTCGACATATCCTTCTATTACTGCTTTACTATCTTCACCCAAGGCTCCACCATAAATTAGGACTCTATTCAGAGACCCATTTATGTACCTTAAAATCCACTTCAATGCTTGCCAGTGAGCCTTTCCAGGATTCGCCATGTACCTGCTTACAAGACTTACTGCGTATGCTATGTCGGGTCTAGTACAAACCATAGCATACATCAAAGAACCAACTATATTAGCATATGGGATGCTATTCATATAGGCTCTTTCCACATCAGTACTGGGACACTGATCAATACTCAGCTTGAATTGAGGGTTTGTTGGAGTCACAACTGGCTTCGAATTCGACATACCAAACTTTTCAAGAATCTTCCGTAGATATGCCTCTTGAGATAGGCATAACTTCGACTTCTTTCTATCTCTTCGAATGTCAATTCCAAGAATCCTGGAAGCAGCTCCCAGATCCTTCATATCGAACTCCTTATTGAGTTCAGCCTTCACCCTCATCACATCTTCGACACTGTTGCTTGCTATGAGAATATCATCCACATAAAGCAACAAAATAACAAATGAATTACCAGGTCGAAATCTGAAGTAAACACAGTGGTCGAACTGACTTCTAATGAAACTTATGCGTGCCATGAACTTGTCGAATCTCCTATTCCACTGTCGAGGAGATTGTTTCAGCCCATACAAGGATCTCTTTAACTTACACACATAATCATCCTTCCCCTTTTCGACATACCCTTCAGGTTGCCTCATCAGGATCGTTTCATCTAGATCACCATACAAGAACGCAGTTTTCACATCCATCTGTTCCAGTTCAAGATCGAACTGTTCCACCATGGCAAGCAGCATTCGAATGGACCTATGTTTCACAACAGGAGAAAACACATCATTGAAGTCGACACCTTCTTTCTGAGTGAAACCCCTTGCGACTAACCTTGCCTTATATCTTTTCGACGTCACTCCTTCAATTCCTTCCTTAACTTTGAAAATCCATTTACAGCTGACTAACCTTGCCCCAGCAGGTTTCTTGATCAGTTCCCAAGTGTGATTATCATGAAGAGATTTCATCTCATCATCCATGGCCTTCAGCCATTCAGTCTTATTTTGACTCCTCATAACTTCCTTATAATCTCTAGGTTCATCATCAAGAACCTCACTGGCAGAGATTAATGCATAAGCTATAAGATCTGCATATCCAAGTCTCTGAGGTGGCTTGATGACTCTTCTCGACCTATCTCTCGACAATAGGTAGTCATCGTCAGTTTCCTCAACTTCAGCATCTTCTGCTTCTTCTTCGACTTCATCTGGGATATGCAATTCAGCATCAACATGCTCCACCTCAACAGGAATTTCTACCTGTTCTAGCTCTTCGTCAGATGTTTCTGTACTTCGACCAACATCATCAGTTTTCTTAAAAGCCATTTCAGCTTCATTGAAAACTACATCTCGACTGGTGATACACCTCCTGTGACCTGGCTCTAGGCACCATAGCCTATAAGCTTTGACTCCTTCAGGGTATCCCATGAACATGCATTTCAGAGCTCTAGGTTCGACCTTGTCTTGCCTAATGTGAGCATAGGCTACACAGCCAAATACTCTCAGTTTGTCGAGATCTGGTGGATGTCCCGACCAAACTTCTTCAGGTGTCTTCATATCTAACGCTGTCGAAGGACATCTGTTTATCAGATATGTTGCTGTCGAAACAGCCTCAGCCCAGAACACATTCTTTAACCCCGCACTAGTCAACATGCATCTGACTCTCTCCAAAATAGTTCGATTAAATCTTTCAGCCAAACCATTTTGCTGTGGAGTACCTGCAGTAGTTCTGTGCCTTGCAATACCAAAGGCAGCACAAAAGCTGTCGAATGCCTCATTGCAAAATTCAAGGCCATTGTCGGTTCTCAACCTCTTGACCTTCCTGCCAGTCTGATTTTCAACCAGAGTCTTCCAACTTTTGAAATTCTCAAAAGTTTCATCCTTAGTCTTCTGGATGAATACCCATAATTTTCTGGAATAATCATCTACTATGGATAGAAAATATCTTGCTCCTGAATGTGATGCACACCTTGCAGGCCCCCAAAGATCAGCATGGATGTAATCAAGGGATCCATGTGTTCTTTGTTTGCCTTTGTTGAACTTCACTCTGCAAGATTTTCCAAGTACACAGGGTTCACAAAACTTCAGCTTTTCGACTTTGTCTCCACCAAGCAGATTTTGTTTCCCTAATTCGACCAGACCCCTTTCACTGACATGGCCCAATCTCATGTGCCAGATTTCTGTCTTCGACAAAGGTTTCGTGGATACAACATTTGTCGAACCACTTACAACTTCAGCCTCAAGGGTATACAAGCCTTGTTTCTTCACGCCTCTCAAGACTTCCTTCGAACCCTTCATGACTCTTAGGATACTTTTCTCTCCTTGGAAAACATATCCTTTCTTGTCGAATTCACCAAGAGAAAGCAGATTTCTCTTCAAATCAGGAACAAACCTGACTTCAGTCAACAACCTTATTGACTCATCATGGAGCTTGAATCTAATAGATCCAATACCTGCAATCTTGCAAGCCTTGTTGTTTCCCAGCAATACGGATCCACCATCTTGATCACATAATTCCTCGAACAAGTCTTTGTTTGGAGTCATGTGCCAAGTGCAACCTGAATCCATAATCCACTCCTTCTTAGAGTCACTGCTTGAAACCACAAGAACATCAGATGATTCGAAATCATCTTGAACAATGGCAGCGTTGCCATTATCCTTACCTCCATGATATTTCAAGCGTTCAGGGCACACCTTTCTTGTGTGACCCTCCTTTTTACAATGATAGCATCGAATGCCAGATGCTTCGCCACTGTAAGACTTCGACTGGCTTTTGCCTTTCTTCTTGTCGAACTTACCATCCTTTCGTAAGAGTTTTCCTTTAACGGCCAAACCTTCGCCAACAGTCGAGGGTTTATGCTCCTTTCGTTCATTCAAGTCCTTAGAGTACAAGGCTGATTGAACTTCTTCAAACGTCAGGGACTCCCTTCCATACAAGAGAGTTTCTTTGAAGTGAGCATGTGATCGAGGCAAAGAACACAATAGTAACAGCGCTTGATCTTCATCATCGATCTTCACATCAATATTTTCAAGATCAAGAATCAGCTTGTTGAACATATCCAACTGCTCAGCCAATACTTTGTCTTCAATCATCTTGAATGAATACAAAGCTTGCTTCAGGTAGAGTCGATTTACCAGCGATTTGGTCATATACAAACTTTCAAGTTTCACCCATAACCCTGATGCCGTCGTCTCCTTTGATACCTGCCTGAGAACCTTATCACCAAGGCTCAACAAAATTGCGCTGTGTGCCTTCTCAATCATAGTTGTCTTCTCCGCTGCCGTTAATGCAGCATTCATGGCTGCCTCTCCCTTCAACGCTTCCAAACAACCCTGCTGAACCAGTAGGGCTTTCATCTTCAAGCGCCACAGACCGAAATCATTCACTCCGGTGAATTTTTCAATCTCATACTTTGTTGACGGCATCTTCTCCACGCTCACCGCACCAATTTGTTGTGAAAAACGATACCAATAACAAAGTATAATAGGGAATTATAGGGGAGAAGAAGAACACAATAATTGGTTATAACCGTTATTCTTTTACTTTCTCTTTAAAACAAGATTACAAGTTTACAAGAATAACAAATAACCTCTCTCACCCTAAATTAGGATTTGCAGCTTAGCAATGATGAGAGACTAGTATGCTATTTATAATAAAACCTAACATACTAACTAATGGGCTTTTTCAGCAAGGCCCATTACACAAGCCAACTTAATAAACAAGCTAACTTAACAAATTAGGGTTTAAGCACTAAAACCTAATTTAACATGCTAACAACCCTAGCATCTTCGACATCTGCATGCTAGACCCATCTTCGACTACAGCATGCACACTTCGACACCAGCATGTGAACAATCCTTCGACTTCATGCTTAACTCTGTCGAACTGTCGAACCAAGAAGCTACCCTTCGAAAATACTAGAGTTCGATCCAATATCTCACAATAGTAGTAAGAAAAAGAAAGTGTGACTAAAACTTCATGCTGTTTTTTTTTTGATAAGCAACTTATGTATTTAAATAAGAGCACTAGGGATGCTCAAACCCAAATACACCAAGAACGATAAAACGGTATGAGAACCCGCGAACAAAACCAAGCCTACAAATCACAGGAAATCGAGAGGGTGATTACACCACTCATAGAAATTACAACACAAACGATTGGATCCTATTTGAAGCCACCACCAAGAAAACATTACAATGAGTTACAATGAGTTGAATGTGCATAGAGTTCTGATGCGTTAGCAGCTAATTAACTTCATAGCTGTCATAACTGAAGTGTAACAACTAACAGACTCACTATTCTAATCTCTATTAGTCTTTGGACCAATTGAGTTGATTTATAACTGTTCTCCGTTCAATGCATATGTTCATTAACAGTGGTGAGCAAATGCATTGTTCAGTTCAAAAGTTGAACTCGGGGATACTGAATACTCAATGCAACAGTCCTTCTGAATTTGGTGTTGTAGATAGTACATTTTGATTTACATTATTGTATGGTTATTTGGAAGTTATTTAGTGATTTGAGGATACTTCAGAGTATTGTCATCGCAACAGATGTACTTACCCAATCTATTAGCCACCTTTTCGAAAAAAGAGAAAATCCAAGCTTGACAAGGGACTCCATGGATTCTCAACCAAGTTACCCTATCAGTGTCTATGTCTTCTTCCCTCCACCTTCTAATCTCAGAAAACCATTGGCTCCACCAACTCCTTCCTTCTTTGATTAGATCGTTGATGGCCCCATCCTCCGATTCCTCCAACAAACACAGATTGGCACCTAAGGGTGAAACCTTGATATCAAAATACATCTCCAATTCTAATGCTATTATCAAAATTATATGTATGGACATAATGATGAACAAGTTCCTGAAAAAAGTAATAATTGAAAATTTGACAAAAGTTCAGATTCGAACCACCAACCATTTGGTTTGAAAAGCAAGACTGAGCTGCTAGGCAACGTATGACAACTGTTATAATTGTTTCATTGACAGTATATCTTTATTATTTCACTATTATAATTTTTTTGTAATCTTTTTTTCTTTGGGCTTAGGCCCTCCATTTCATCAATAAAAAAATATAAAGAAATTGCACACTGTCAGTTAATCATAGGTGTTAGATTTTTACTTAAGCTTGACTTTTATTTTAACCACCTATAAAGTAATGAAAACAAATGTTGATAGTGCATAGTAATATTATAAAATTATTAAGGGTTAAATATGTTTTTGCCCCTATAAAATTACTAAATTTTGCTTTCGATCCCTATAAAAAATAACATGTTTCGGCCCTACAAAATTATTATGTATATAGTTTTGGTCTTTGCTGTTAAAGCAATTTGTATTTTTAAATGATTGTTTCATAGACATGTTTAGAACATTATAAAAAGTTACTTAAAATAAAGAACTCAAAATTTGATTTCTAAGTTGAGATTTTTTTTTTTGGAAATGAAAGAGAATTTTATTGTCAAAACACAGATAAAAACAAGCCGATCGCAAAGGATCCAGGCTACCTATCAACACAGGATTACACTATGCTAAGATTGGTAGTATTAACATGTCCGCCTAATTTCCGATGTATAACACATCTCAACAAAGTAATCATTTTGATTCTCTCCACACTATTATCATTAGAGCTATTGGAGAAGATAGTTTCATTATGATTTTTCCATATCTCATAAATCGCTTCAGCCGTTACCACCTTTAGGATCTGGCTTTTCCACCTTTTCTTTTTCGTTTTCACAAATAATCCACTCTTTCTCCCTGTTCCAGACAACCGGATTTCTATTGAATCCCACCCAGCCCAACAGGTTCTTCCAAATGGCAGATGTGGTTCCACACTCAAAGAAAATGTGATCAAGCGTTTCCGCTTGTCGACAACAACAACACTCCCCATCAGTGTTAACACCAAACCTTAGTAATCTGTCCTTGGTTGAAAGTCTTCCAAGGAGGGCCATCCACAATATAAATCGTGCACGGGGTCTTGCACCATTGTGATACATCACTCTCTTCCAATTAACTTCATCTTGATTGCCACGAAGTTCTCGATACATACGAGTTGTCACGAATTTCTGATTTTGCACAACTGTGGCCCAATATTCAGTGTTACAGACTGTATCCCTGCATTGCATAATTTTCTTGAGAGTCCAAGAGCAACTAGCTTTCATCTGCCAATCCATAATCTGATGTCCCTTGATATAATAGTTGTTCATCCATTTAATCCACAATTTATCTGCTTTGGCTTGAAGGTTCCAGAGCAGTTTGCTGATAGTTGCTATATTCCACTCCACTAACGAAGTAATGTTTTGCCCTCCTGTTGCTTTAGTATGACAAACCTTATCCCAAGCAACAAGTGCCTTCCTATTGATGACATTTGTTCCAGACGATAGAAACGTTCGACAAATCGCTTCAATTCTATGGAGCACTTTCTTCGGGATCGAGAAGACTTGCATCCAATACGCTGTGGTTGCAAAAGGGACACTTTTAATCAATTGCAGTCTACCGGCATAGCTAAGTAATTTTGCAGTCCAATTCCGTATTCTACCCACAATTTTCTCAATTAGCTTTATTATTATCTTTTTAAATTTTTAAATTCATATTTAATTATTCTCATTTTAAAATATTCTAAAATTTGATAAATAAATATTTAGTATTCTAAATTTATATAAAAAAATTATTCAAAAATTTAAACAATTTTAAAATCTTTTAAAAATAATAAAACTAAAACTACATGAATAAAAGTTTTGTGGGATCAAAAATATATAATTTTTTTAATAAAAACAAAAAACAAAATTAAAAAATACTTATAAGGACGAAAAACAGGAATTTTTACCAACACTGCCATGTTTATAGAAAATATATTTTCATTATACCATTCATTTCAAACATATTTCCCATTATCTCATCTTTCCAAAAAAAAAAAAAAAATTGAATTAAAGTACCTCGGCAAAAGCATTGGACGGATCCTTTGAAAATTAAAAAGCCTCCGCCTATTCAAAGGGCGGAACTGTGTATTGCACTTTTTTTTTTTAATTCTTTTTTATTAAGAATATATATCAAAAGGTTTTTTCTTTACCCACCTCCCTATGGGGGCCACCCCAGCGAAAATCTCATTTTACCCCTGCTTCGGAAATACATTTTCGAAATATTTTTTTTTTTAAATTTTTTCAGACTTCGGAAGTGCATTTCCGAAAAAATCACAAAAATTGAGATTTTGATTAATTCGGATATGCATCTCCGAAAAAACAAAAAAATCTAAAAATTCCAAAAATTAATTTTAGGATATGAATTAATTTATATATTATAAATTTGATATAATTTATGAGTAATAAATAATAATAATTATATATTTTGATATAATTTATTAGTTATGAATAATAATTATTATATATTTCTATTCTGATTCATATTTTAAAATTTAAAATAATTTTAATTAAAAAAATTAAAATAATTTCACTTACAAAATGAGTTATAATTTTTTATTTATATATTATATATTTATAATAATCATTATGTATTTACAAAAAAAATTAAAAAAATGAGTGTTTTAATTTATATATATATAATTATTATAATAATTATCATATATTTATAAAAATTATTATATATTTATATATTTATATAATAATTATTATATATTAATTATAAATATATTTATATATTTATATAATAATTATAAAAATTTAAAAAATGAGTGTTTTAATTTATAATAATTATTATATATTTATATATTTATATATTAATTATTATATATTTATATATTTCACTTTCAAAATTAATAATTATTATTATATATTTATATATTTCTATTCTGATTCATAATTAAAAATGAGATAATTTTTTATTTAGTTTAAAAAAATTAAAAAAAAGATTTTGTCTTAATTTTATTTAATGAATAAATTTTATATTTAATTCTATATAATTCAAAATTTACTTATGGAATTAAAATGTTTTTGATTTATATAAGTTAGTAAAATAATTTTTAACTTTCAAATAGTTTAGGATGTTTTGATTCACCTTGATTTTATTGATTCACCTTCATTTTATTGATTCACCTTCATTTTATACCTATTAATTGTATCGATTCACCTTGATTTTAATTTTTTTTAATAATTATTAATTATTTCGGAAGTGTATATCCGAAACATTCCAAGACCAATTTGGTCTTGGAATATTTCGGAAGTAAGTTCATTTCCGAATTCCTCCAAGGGGGTGCGTTCGGAGATGAACTTCCGAAAACACCACATTTTCTGAAAAGTAACTTTATTTCGGAGATGCATCTCCGAAATTAATATTTTATATTAAAAAAAACACGTTTTCGGAGATACATTTCCGAAAACACTTTTTTTAACAAAAAAAGTACCTTTTCGGAAATGAACTTCCGAAACAAGGGGTAATGTGGTAAATTCACTGAGGTGGGCAAGAAGGTTAGGAGGTGGGTGAAGAAATTTTCATATCAAAATAATGTGAAGCTTTATAAAATGGTAATTACTATTAATGGTGATAATTTTTATTAAATAGAAAATAAAATATGAAGCATCCCAAATATCCTATCACCCTTATTTCACCCTTATTTTTATAATGCTCCACATTATTTTGATTTATAAAAACGAAAAACATGAAAAACATATAAGTATAGCATTATGAAAAAATAAGATAATTTAAGTACTAGGCTGTTGTTCTTTCCCTTCTAGATGTGATCTCTGCGGGTTAAATGAGGAAACGATTTCTCACCTCTTCTTTGTGTGTCCTTATGCTTCTAAGATCTCGTTGTGGATTAAGAGCATTCTCAACATCAACCGTGATTTACTAGGCTGGCCGGATATTTGGTGTATTCTTGGGACAAATGGTTCGGAGCACAATAAGGTAATCACTAAAGTCACCATTTTTTCCACTCTCCACTTGATTTGGAAGGCTCGCAACTCGGTTAGATTTAAAGATACCCCGTATTCTTTTTATTCTGCTACTTCTTCTATTATGGCGGCGGTCTCGATTACCGGAAATGCCATTGCGGTAGATACTCATCTTTCTATGCATGATTTTGAGATTCTTAAACGGTTTAGAATTATCATCCGTCCACCTCGTGCCCCGAATATTCGGGAAGTTTTATGGCAGCCCCCTCCGGAGAATTGGAAAAAGCTAAACTGTGACGGTGCCTCCTTGTCTTCAGGTGTCTCTGCGTGTGGGGTTATTGCTAGAGATAATAATGGTTCTTTTTTGGGCGCTATGGCGTCTCCTTTAGGTGATTCTAACTCTCTCATTGCCGAACTCTCGAGTGCAATGTTTGCCGTAAAGTTCGCTCATGAGAGGAATTGGAATTTGATTTGGTTGGAAACGGACTCGAAGGCGGTAGTCAGAGCTTTCAGTCCCCCTTATAGTGTCCCCTGGTTAATTAGAAACCGTTGGCTTCATTGCATCAACCTTGTGTCGAAAATGAATTTTGTTGTTTCTCATATTTTTAGAGAAGGGAATAGCTGTGCAGATACCCTTGCTAACTTAGGCTTAGCTTTGACCAATACTACTCACTTTTTCTCTATACCTTCGAGTATTAGAGCGGATTTTGTAAAGAATAGGCTAGGTTTGCCTTTCTTTAGGTTCTCTTATTCTTGAGAGGGTTTTGGTATAGTCCCCCTCTCTTTTTTGTGATCCGTTTCTTTTTTATATATATTATCTTATTAAAAAAAAAAAAGTACATTTTAAAACTTATGAAATGATGGATTCATAAGTTATGAGTTCGATCCTTGGCAGCGGCTTAGTCTTGGTTTTTTGTCAAAAAAAACTTATGAAATAGCCTTGGGTCAATTTAAACCAAACGAAGCGAAAGAAAAAATCTCAAGGCATCACACTTGCTTCTTCATCGCACAACACAAGGTCTCTCAATTCTCAAACCCATTCATTTCTATTCTGCTTCCTGTCTTCGTTTTTATCTGTGTCTTCATACTGAACTAGCTCACTTTATTGCAATCTGTTTTCTCCCCGAATCAACCGTGTTACTGTTAATTCATAGGAATTAGGGTTAATTGAATTGTTAATTGATAAATATTGGGGTTAATTGAACTGTTAATTGATGGGTCTTGGGGTTAATTGACTTGTTAATTGATGGGTATTACTATTAGGATTAATTGGATTGAGGTTGGTTTGAAATGGGACAGTTCAGATTTAAGTACAAAGTTTTAATTTTTATTATGATTATTATTCTAATTTTGGTTCTTGTTGTCTGCAGTAGTAAAGGGTGCATTGTAGAAAACAAACAAGGGCTAACAATGTCGTTTATGAAAGGAAATTTGCTTTCCCGAACGAGAAAGCTTGTCAAGGGGTTAGCCAAGGCTGAACCTGTGTGGCTCAAAGCCATGGAACAGTTAATCTCCTTCTGCTCTTTCATTTTTGCACTCATTTCAGATTCAAGTTTGGTTCTTTTAATGTTAATTTTAGTTTTTTATTGTGTTATTTTGTTTTTATTGTGAATTCCAGGGCACCGCCAGCAACGTTTCCGCGACCTGAGGGGAAAATTCCGACCATCACGCTTCCTGAAGATGTTTATGTAAAAAGATTTTATAAAAAATATCCAGAATCTAAATACCATGATCCCATCAAGTATTGTCCTTTTTCTCGTCTCTCTTGTTTTTTCTTATACAATCTTCAACCATGTTATTGCGGTTTTTCTATAGATATGAACTTTGCCGGCTTGTTTATTTTATGAGTTTGGTTTCTCTATAGTGATATGATATCATCATTAAGGATATTTGTAGTTGGTATTCTGAAATCTGAATTCATGAATGGGGAAATGTTGGACTTTAAGATCCAATCAGTATTATCAAATATCCGCCATGGCGGATTAACATGGCGGTTTTTGCGCTCGCCGAAATGGTAAAAATCGGCCGAAATTCGGGTTTTTTCGCTATAATCTTCTATAACAATACCGCAAAGCGCCCTGTATGGTGGGATTTTGGCTCCTGCCATGGATAACACTGGATCCAATTTGATTCTTGGTATATTACTAAGAAGAACTTTAGTGCTTTTTCCTAACTATATAGCTTCTGGATGAGAATTTATAGATTGGTTCTTCCTCTTTAAACTCATTATTTATCTAAATTTCTAAATAAGCATGTTAACTACTTAGTTTGGTTCAATGCCTATTGTTAATAGCTAAAATATTTGTTAACAAATTTCAGGTCTGTTTCTATATGATTGTTACTTGTACCTGATATGGTTCTTATTCATTTCTGATGTTTATTTTATTGGTTCAGAGATCATGCTAACCCCTTGTGTGACACAAAAACTGTTATGAATTAGATCCGTCCTGTTATTTTTCAGTAGCATTTGGAATTTGGTTATGTTCTCTAGTTGTAATGAATGTTTCTCTCATAACGTAGCTACCTTTTAATTGGATTTGAGTCTATAATCTCAAGGCAGGGTTAAAAGTAGAAATAACTAAAATTTCTCTCATTTTTCTTTCTTCAATCTTGTGGACCTGCGCTTTTAGTGGCTGAACTGAGTTCTTAAATATCGAACTTGTTGTGTTGTGAATTCTTAGTTAACTGTTTCACAACTTCACGCTCGTATGAAAAGAATGTATGTCTTGCGAATCTGTTTCCTTTTGCTCTCTGTTAATTCTTAGCTTATTTGTATGTTCTGTCGATGGACACGCGATCGTCATGTTATTTTTCAGCAAAATAGGGTATGATTTATCAATTCACTAAGAATATGTCAATACAATAGCTGTTACTAGTTGATAGAGCGCGCACACACACTCAAGATTGCAAAGTGGTGTGTTTTTTTCCTCTCCAGATGTTTCCGCCCATTTGAGAAAATTTGTATATTTTCCATATTCCTTGTCTACTTGTCCGTGGTAATAGTAAAATTGAAATATAAAATGCATTATTTACCTATTAATATGTATGATCAATGTTTCATGTTCAAAATCAGGTTTAATGCTATCGATCCCCCTCCATCTCGTTTATTCGCCTTAAGGGTTCTTGAGTTGAAAGAGCAAGGCATTATTGACGAAGAAGCAATGGAAGTAGCAGATGTACGTAACCTAAATCGGTTCCTGAATATTTTCTCTCTGCAATTTGATTGACCCTTATTTTCTCTCTGCAATTTGATTTACCCTTTTGCCGTCTAATAGTCACTTTTTGCCTTTTTATTTTTGCTTCGTAGATGGAATATCTAGCAGAGAAAAAGGCAAAGAAGAAAGCGTATGCCCGTCTTAAGCAAATTGCGCGCCTCCAAGGAAAGAGACTGCCTCCAAACCCATATCCTTGTCCTATCAAGGAGATCCAAGCTGAGGAGAGGAGATATGTTCGCGACCGATTCTTCAATCCCAAGATACTTGAAATTGTGAAACAAAAGAAAGAGGAATCCATGCAGAGATTCGGAAGAGGCGATTGGTGATTTCGATAGGGTAAAGTTAGAACATTATATTGAATCTTTGCCTCTTGAGCAAATAATATGTGACAGCCTGTTACAAAAAAGTGCATACATCTGTTCTAAGATTAAGTATTTGTTATTTATTTTTTTCCGAAAAACTCTATTAGAAAAGGGTTAGTGTTAGTTGAAAAGGGTTATCAAATATCAATTCTTCTCATCCATATTAATCACTCATATTTCAATACACAAATTAACCATCATATAATATATTTTTGTATGTTATATTTCAGTGGGGCATTAAACATATTAGGTACTCCATTTCTGGTGTTAAATAAGGAAAAGGGTTATCTTTTCACCAAACTCCTTCATCTAACTTAGGGTTTTAAAAAAAGGTCGCGGTCTCGTCACTGCGTAAAGGTTTTTGGGATTTCGGCCGGTACAGATGTTGCGACATTGATTGCGGTTATCGCGGTATGAATTAACCATAATTTATTCTTCAATATAGAAAACAGTGATAACGATATTGACATCCGCATCTGCCAAAACCGCTTTGTTGCAGCCATTTTCAGGGTTGCGGACAGTTTTGTAAAGGCTTTATTTTTCTGGTGGATCACAAATGTGGAAAGTTGAATATACACTCTAGTTTGAAGGGGAGCTACTATAATTTTTCTGTAATTTCCCTTAATTATGTAATAAGTTATTGGATAACTTTAGTTAGTTAGAGGTAAATCTAATTAATTTGAGATTTTCACAAATTAAATCTAATTAGAGATTTTCATCCCTATACTTGTTTGTTGAAAAATTAAACTGCCATGTAAAGCTGTAATGGCCAGATTTTTCACAAGTCTACAGTTTCAATGACTGTAGTATTTGATTCGACCATAAGTAATCCTCTTTTGAAGCTTGAAACAGATTGATCCAATAAATGCTGAAATATAATTTTTGATATTTTGTTTCACAAACCTCCATAAAGTTTATGGCTTAAAATTAATCATAAAGATAGTTTTGTTTCTAAGGTTTCACTTCCTCTTTTTCTTTTTCTTTTTAATTTTTTTTTAATTTTATTATAGAGTGACCTCCTTCCTTCCGTACCGATTAAGCATACCCTTTATCAAATATTTGGTATTGTCGTATTGGATGATTTTCTTTGGAACCAAGAATAATATATATAATTTTCACACTCAAGTATTCAAATATTTTTAACATTATTTTATCAAATATTTTATCAAACATCGTATCATATCATCAAGAAACATCCAATAGAAAACTTCACTTAAGCAAGCATGGCTAAAAGAGAAACAAACACATTATAGAATAACTAAATTTGAACCATATCATCCACCTGTTGATTAAATATACAATGTATTTGAAAAAGAAAGGATACTAATTAGTAATCAGTTTATATGGAATAGACAAAGCATACAAATATTTATAAAAAAAACTAAAATCCTCTTAATGATCTATAGCAACAAACCGTTAAAGAGAAATTTCAATTTCAAAATCTTTTCTTTAGTTGTTGGTTTTGATGTTTCTGTTGAATACATAGCTACTACACCTGGCGGTATCTCCATGCTCAGTTTGACCAACCTGTGTAAGAACAAGAAGAATCAAAGATGTACCATAAAAGAACAAAGAATGATGACACGATTGACAAGTAACAATCAAAACATAACAAAACACATTTTATTTATCAGAATTCTTCCGGTGTCCACTCCACATTCTATGTTGAATATTTCTTTTCATTTTAAACTAAATGTTTAATTTCTAGGCTCTCTGTCTGCCTATATGGAGAGAAGCATAACAGCATATAAGAAATAATGCAGCAAATATCATCTAGAAACATGCTCATATGTTTTATTGTAGTACTAACCATATTGATTTTCTCAATATAAACCATATGCTCAACATAAAATTAACTTAAGCACGATTCACGCAGTCGGTCGATTATTACATAGAAAAAGATATACAAACACAAACTCAAATAAGTAAACCATTGAAGACAAACTTACATTTAGAAATTGGAACTAAGCTTTCAACATAAACTTTGGCATCCTGCCAATCTAAATAAGAGCCGGTTCTACTACCAATAATGTTTGTTCGAGTTACTCTATTATCTCTCCAATTATAGAGAATTGCCTGAGATTCATTATGGCTCGTCAGTATTAGTGTATCATCAGACAAAAGCAATGGCACCCACGGATGTCTATCAATATAGTTATAATCTATTTGAATATTTAGATTATTAATTTTAAGAAATTCAGTCCAAGAATCTTTAACTCCAAATCCTTTCGTCAGCCATATGACGAAATCCTTTTCGTTGTAATAAGAAAAACAAAGGCAGCCTTCCAACACACCAAGAACTGGATCGGGCAGTTTCCAAGAGACTTGATTAAAACCACAAGGAACTTCCATTTCCTTGTATGTTTCTGTTCTCAAATCAAATGAAATAATAACAAACAACTCAACCATAATATCCTTACGCTTGTGAATAGCCAACCAGTTAATAGTTTCACCCAAATACACATAATTTTGCGGAAGAATAACATTCATGAAACATTCAACATTTCTCCAAACATAATCACCTAAACTAAGAACTCTCACCTCGGTTTTAAATTCATCTTCAAGGTAAGAGAACGCCACTATTTTATAAGTGTCGTTTGAATTATCACAACCAAATGCAAAGTTGAAATTGAAAGATAGACCCGAAGATTCAAATCTTTCAGAAGTTTTCCGGGTGGCTGGGTTCCAAACATAGAGCCAGTAACTTCTACGATAAGACTTTATATTAAAGTCGTAATCGGAAAGTATATCCGAAAAAAGAATTAAACCATTGCATGAACCAACTATACGTTCACATCTGCTGTATTTCAAACGATGGTCAGAATCATCAAAAAGGTTGAATGAGGGGTTATCAAGTAAACGGCATATAGGATATGGAACAATACGGCGATCAAACTCTTCTGATGTTACTAATGTTAAGTATTGATTTCGTGTTTGTGATCTCCTAAGATGCAACTTCACGAAGGAATGATCGGAGATAAGGGTTTTCCAATGCTTACTGACACACTTAAAACGAACAAGAGATTTCACCGGAAGAGCAGAGAGGACCTCTGTGACGAGATCGTTGTGGAGGAATACCGCCGCTGAATTCATTACATATAAGGATTCTGAACTTTTTCCTTTCATCTACGTTCTTTTATTATGGACCGTGTCAATTTGAACCAACCCTAGTAAATAAACCAAAAAATATCCACGTAAAAGCATGAAAATTGGATATTAGGATGGTTTGAAAAATTAGTAGGATAGACCCAATCAATTCAGGGGTCCTATATATTTTAATTTAAAAAATCTTCTAAATTTTATAAAAAATATATAATTTTAATAATTAAAAATACAATTATATATTTTTTTTTTACTGGAGGTGAGTGCAAAACACACGTACAAAGTTTTTCATAAGAGATGCTATTAATCAGTACAAACTGATGCTGCAGAAACAACACAAATTCACGAGCAACAAAATGAATATGCTATGCAGAACTAAAGTTACATACAAAAATAGAGTAGAGCAACACCCAAGAGCCAATTTTAATGCAGAACATAATGGCCACAAGCTGCACCATAACAACAGGCCAAACCAGAAGCAAAGTAAAGCCAGAACCATTTTGAGATAAGCTCTTGTACATTAACTGTTAGAACTATTTTGTATGGCCAAGCTGTGTATTTGAGTTAAATAATATCAATTTTTTAGACTCAACTGAAGTTTGTTCTTTCTGATTATAATTTATCGAATATAATGATAAACATGTAAATGTTAGTCATCAAGAGAGTATTGAAATTGTTGTAATATGAAGTGTAAATTGAGTCTAATAAATTGAATTTTTTTGTCTCAAAGCTAAATGTTTGTTTTTTTGTTACAATGGTGAATTTAGTATTAGAGTTCAATGTCAATTTTGAAAACAATGCCAAAATATCACACTGAGCCTATTATTTGAAATTGATAATCACTTAAGTTTTGTTGCATTTTGAAACAGCGTAGATGAGTATGCAGCATGTTAATTAGAGAGAAGTCAACTTGTGAAGGAGAATGTGAATATAAGAGAGCTCAAGTAAGATGTTAGCTCAATTCAGTTGTACATATCCAGAACACAGAGGTATGTTAAATCAAGATGTAACATATCATTATTTTTGTGTTATTTGGAAAAAAAACTGTTGTGTGTATTTGGTGTGTAACTATCGTATAGTAATTGATAGTGAACCTTATAAAAAAGTTCAAAACATATAATAAACAATTATACAAGATATAAATGTTACTTGTTCAATATAAAAGGAGCAATCTCCTTTGGAGTGAAGAAAACCTACAAACCTATCTCTTTTGACTTGAGTTTTTCTTGAGCTTCTATAGTTTACTTTAAAGATGATGCCAAAGAAGTATGCTGGGCATTCCGTGGGAATCGACCTTGGCACAACGTATTCATGCGTTAAAGTGTGGCATGATCTACATGGGAGAGTTGAGATTATTCACAATGACCAAGGCAACAGAAGCACTCCTCCTTGTGTTGCTTTCACCGACAAACAAAGGTTGACTGGTGAAGCAGCTATAAATCAAGCTGCAACCAACCCATAAAACACTATCTTTGGTAACTTCTATTCTCTTACTCTACTCCTTTATATATTTACCGTTATTATTGTATTGTTGAATTAGTACATTTCATCTATTAGAGACCAATTAAACGTTCATGTTTTTATCAATGTTGATTGGTTCGGGCCTCTAAATAATTGTTAATATTCTTTGTTTTAAATGCAAAGAGGTTAATCGGTAGGAAATTCAGTGACGATGTTGTTCAAAAAGATATTAACATGTGGCCATTCAAAGTCATTGCTGATGTAAACGACAAACCCATGGTTGCTGTTAAGTACAAGGGTCAGGAGAAGCACCTATGTGCTGAGGAAATTTCAGCAATGGTCCTCACAAAGATGCGCCAGATTGCAAAGGCATATTTGGAATCACCGGTTAAGAACACAGTCATTACAGTGCCAGCTTACTTCAATGATTCTCAAAGAAAAGCCACCATGGATGCTGGTGCCATTGCAGGCCTTGATGTTATGCGGATAATCTTTTTCTTTTGACACCACTATTGAGGTAGATGATTTATTTGAGGGTATCGATTTCTTTTCATCAATCACTCGTGCTAAGTTTGAGGAAATTAATATGGACCTTTTCAATGAATGCATTGAGACAGTTGAGAGTTGTCTTACAGACTCTAAGATGGACAAGAGTTGTATAGATGATGTTGTCCTTGTTGGCGGCTCTTCTAGGATTCCCAAACTGCAGCAGTTATTAGGGGACTTTTTCAATGGAAAAGATTTGTGCAAAAGCCTCAACCCTGATGAGGCGATTGCTTTTGGTGCTGCTGTGCAGGCTGCATTGCTAAGTGATGACATTAAAAATGTTCCAAATTTGGTATTGATCGATGTTACACCACTGTCTTTAGGTTTTAGAGTGTATCCTAATAGTTTGAGAGTAGTGATTCCTAAGAATACTATTATACCTGTCAAGAAGACATATATTGTAATACAAGAGTAGATGACCAAACTGTAGCTGGGATAAAGGTTTATGAGGGTGAGAGAACGAAAGCCAGTGACAACAATTTTATTGGTTCTTTTGAACTCTCTGGGATTCCAGCTGCACCACGTGGCCATCCTCTATCTGTAAGTTTTTCTATTGACGAAAACTGTATTTTAGCAGTTTGTGCCAAGGAAGCATCCACGGGCATCAAGAATGAGATTGTGATAACCAATTATAAAGAGAGGTTATCTGCAGAAGAAATTCAAAAATTGATTCGAGAAGCGGATATTTATAGTAGGGGTGGCAATAAAATCCATTAAGGGAAAATCCATCCAATCCATCCAATAATTTATCCATCCAATCCATCCATCAACCAAATAACTATTTAACGGATTGGATTCAATCCATCCATTTAACTATATGGATGGATTCAATCCATCCATCTCATTTAATAAATCCAATGGATTTTTTTTAGTTTCACTTAAAATTTTCATCTAACAATTGCATTTTTCATCAATAACTGCTGTTAATTTCTTCTCATTGTTCAAGTAAGTTACTAACTTTTAATGATAATAATAATAATTTTATTTTTTATTTCCACTATCATGAAATTACTCTTTCTCTCTCACGTAAACAATCATGTTCATCACCAATTAAATATCACCATCAGTTTTTTCACTCACTTTTGTATATATTATGTATATACTTTTGTATATACTTTGAAAAGCACCAATTCATTTGAATTGGAAATCATATTTCAAAATAAAATTGAAAAAATCTATAATTCAACACAGTAGTTAAGTATTGAAGGAGAAATAAGAATGCAAGGGTGTCATAATTTAACAACGAAGAAATATATCATTCTAATTATTAAACGAAATTGTAAATTCATACAAAGATAAAAAAATTAGAAACAACATTAGAAAAAAAGAGAAAAATAAAACAGAATAACACTAACAAATAATTATCAAAATTTATCTATCAAATATTATAAATTATAAATAAATATAACATAAATATATTATATCTATATATTGTAAAAATATTATTATAGAGAAATTAAAAAAAAAAGTTTTTGTAAAGTTTTAAAATCTAAATTATTATAAAATTAATTAAAATATTTAAATAAATGTTTTGGATGGATGGATATCCATCCACTATAAAGATGTTAATGGATGGATTGGATTGGATTTTAACCTTAATGGATGGATTGGATTGGATTTTTTAGATGAAGATTTAATGGATTGTTAATGGACTAATGGATTGATTGGATCCATCCATTAACAATCCAATCCATATCCATCCAATCCATCCATTTTGCCACCCCTAATTTATAGTGCTGAAGATAAGAAGTTCTAACAAATGGCTGAAGTGAAAAATAAAGCTTTTTTCTCCGATAAGATTTTAAGTGTCGTTTTCCTGTTTTATTCGGAATGCATGCAAAATCTTTACCTTGATCTATTAATTAAAGTTTGAGTTGGTTATATGGTTTAAAAGTAGCCCAAAGTCCCTTGAGTAGAGAACAAATTTTTAGCATGACATGGAAGGTTATGCATTTTTGTTTTCCCTCTTATGAGCATTTATCGTGCTAGTTATAAATTTGTTAATGCATGCTTGGGTTTGTGTTTTTGCTGATGGTAATTTCTGAAGAGGTTCAATGCTTCTATTATCTAAACGGTTTCAGCATTGTGACCATTATTTGTCATGAGATTATCATCCAGCATCCTGAAGTTTGTGTAGTGAGTTTCTCTAGAGAGTGAGCTTGTTCAGGGATTTTTCTAAGAGTGAGCTTGGATAGTATACCTTCATAGTGCTGATGAGACATCTTACTTGTATTATTACTTGGTTGGAGATGTAGTCTCCGATTCTCTTGGTGGTTTTCAGTATGTTGTTGCTTCGAGTGCACTTGATTTCTCGACTCTAATTTAAGAATACAACATAAAGTTATATCTTTTATAGAGATTCTTCACCACTATAAAAATAGTTCTATTGTAAAAAGAGAAAAACTATTACGGATCAAGTCAATTTCTTGTAAAACTATCAAAAGATCACGACTCTGTTTGAAAGAACTATTAAGAGTAGACAAGCAAATTCAACAAAGAGCGTTCAACTTACTGATGTACGGGTGGAAATTTATTTCTACACATGGTTTAAAATTGTGGTTGTAGCTGTAGATGTGATTGACACCAATGCGGTTATGGCTGCTGTCATGTAGATTGCGAACGCTGCAGCGTAAGTTTATATTTTATAAACATAAAATATTTTACTTTATTATTTATTTAATGTTTCACATGTCTTCCATTTCCTATATAAATTTTCATATATATCATATTATCAATTCTCCATCATTTTAAATATATTTAATCCTTTTAAACATATTTTAAATTTATGATAAATAAGAAAGAAGATAGACCAAATCATTTTTACGAACATTGCATAATCTCTTGCGGCTTGACGTGGTCGGGGGGGGGGGGGGGGGGGGGGGGGGGGGGGGGGGGGCGGGGGGGGGGGGGTGGGGGGGGGGGGGGGGCGGGGGGGGGGGGGGGGGGGGCGGCGGGGGGGGGGGGTGGGGGGGGGGGGGGGGGGGGAGGGGGAGGGGGGGGGGGGGGGGGGGAGGGGGGGGGGAGGGGGGGGGGGGGGGGGGGGGGGGTGGGGGGGGGGGGGGAGGGGGGGGCGGGGGGGGGGGGGGGGGGGGGGGGGGGGGGGGGGGGTTACAGAAGTTTTATTTAACCCACATTTTCAAAGTTTCACCTAACATTGACTTGAGATGGAGAATTAACCATTTGCACATCATATGTTCACCGGAAAACAATAATCATCATATCTACACGGTGGTCATCTTCAATATTTCATCTATTCCTGATTTCAGTACGTACACTTTGGATGTCATAAACCAATTATGGGTGTTTCCTATTCAACTATGCAGTCATTTGAAACTTTTTGACGTGTAACCACTGCTAAATTTATATGGTGTAATTATAAAACAAGACAATGTTGTTCTTTTGAAACTCTTATTTGTGTTATAAAGGTTGCAAGCTTAACCTTAAATTAAAGTTTGGTGGGTTAATTATGTTGTAAAAGTTTTGTGATAGTAAAAATTTCAAAGACCTATCCTTGGGGAGTAGAGGACTAACAAAAGGTACATTTTTAGATTTTTAGATAATACATGTAAAACAGAAGAATCAAAATGTATCAAAAAAGTGTCAACAATTCTTGGCTTGATACTTTTCTCATTATTATTTCTCGTATATATAAAGGTTACATGGCTATCGGTAATTACACTAAATAATTACATTTTAAACTAATTCCTATTCACACCCCCCCTCAAATTGATGCTGCTTGTCAATGAGCATCAATTTGCTAACAAGAAACTGATGACGTGGACGCGGAACAGCCTTGGTAAGAATATCTGCAATCTGCAACTGAGTACTGACATGAGGAAGTGATATTATTCTGTCATCATAAGCGTCACGGATTGAGTGACAATCAACTTCAATATGTTTTGTGCGTTCATGAAAAACAGGATTCGCAACAATTTGGATGGCACTTGTATTGTCAGCATAAAGTGAAGTTGGCTCTATTTGAGGAAATCCAAGTTCAGCCAAAAGACCACGAAGCCAAATTATTTTAGAACAAGCAGCAGACATGGCACGATACTCAGATTCAGTAGAAGATTTAGAGACTCTCGCTTGTTTCTTACTTTTCCATGAGATCAATGAAGAGCCAAGAAACATGCACCAACCAGTGACAGATCGTCGAGTATCAGGGCACCCTGCCCAATCGGCATCACTATAAGCACTCAATTTAGGAGGAACTCCAGTAGGAAAGAATAAACCACGATGAGAGCTTCCCTTCAAGTAACGAATTATATGACGAACTGCTGCCAAGTGAAGGTGGCGAGGAGAGTGCATGAATTGACTTACTTGTTGAACAGCAAATGATATGTCAGGGAGAGTAATAGTCAAGTAATTAAGGCTACCCACGAGTTGACGATACAATAAGGGATCATGCAACAGCTCACCATCATCACGATGATATTTAACATTAACCTCAAGAGGAGTATCCACTGGATTAGCCGATTGCAGACCAGCCATAGAAATTAAATCTGTGGCATACTTGTGTTGATGGAGGAATATGCCCTTGGATGTAGAATGAACCTCAAGACCAAGAAAATAATGCAAATTACCAAGATCTTTCATATGAAACGCTGCTTGTAACTGCTGTTTAAGGCTTTGAATGGAAGCATGATCAGAACTAGTAATAATCATATCATCAACATACAGAAGAAGTAGGACAATTCCAGTAGATGTTCTATGAATAAATAGAGAAGAATCGTACTGACTCTGAGTAAAGGAAAACCCAAGTAGAGTGGAGCGAAATTTTTCATACCATGCTCTAGGCGCTTGTTTCAAACCGTATAAGGAGCGTTTGAGCTTGCACACACCCTTAGATGACGGAAATAAACCTTGAGGAGGAGTCATATAAATATCTTCCGCCAGGTCACCATGAAGAAAAGCATTTTTCACATCTAATTGATGAAGAGCCCACCCGTTAGAAGCAGCTATAGAGAGTACCGTACGAACAAATGTCATTTTCGCAACCGGTGCAAATGTCTCATCATAATCACTTCCATATTCCTGCTTGTTTCCTAAGGCAACCAAGCGAGCCTTGAAACGGTTGAGGGACCCATCAGAATTCAATTTCACATAATACACCCATTTGCAGCCAATGGGTTTAACATCAGGAGGACAAGAGACAATATCCCATGTGAAATTCTCTTGAAGAGCTTGAAGTTCCTCATTCATTGCTTTTATCCAACGTACATCTTTAACAGCCTGTGAATAGCAAGTAGGAATAGATATGCTAGAGAGTGTGGCAGTCAGAGAAGTATGTGAGGAATCATACCTGTCTGGTGAATATCTATCTGGTGCTCGAGATATTCGACCAGATCGTCGTGGTTCAACCGTTACAGGATCAGGTGGCGGTTCAGCATTGGGAAGGGGTGTGGGAACCTGCTGTTTGTGTTTTCTGACATATACATGACTTGGTTTATAGCGTTCTATAGATTGAGGCATAATAGAAAACTTAGGAAGAGTAACAATATCATTCATGACAGGAGAAACACATGGAAACATAAACTGATTATCAAAAAATGTCACATTCCTAGAAATGCGAAAACGATGGTTAGTGACATCATAACACACAAATACCTTATGAGAGTGACTATACCCCATAAACGCACATTGAACAGACTGCGCTCCAAGCTTATGCCTTTCAAATGGAGGTAAGTGCACAAAACAAACACATCCAAAAGTATGTAAATCATTATAATTAGGCTGAATTTTAAAAAGACGAAAAAAAGGAGAATCGAGATCAATAACCGTAGAAGGAAGACGATTGATCAAGAAGACAGCTGTGGAAAGAGCCTCCACCCAAAATCGGGGTGGTACAGAAGCTTGAAGAAGTAAAGTGCGGGTCACATCAAGCAAATGACGATTCTTGCGTTCTGCCATCCCATTTTGTTGGGGGGTATTGGGACAAGATCGTTGAGACAAAATGCCTTTTTGTTGAAGAAATTCTTGAAACTCACGAGACATGTACTCACCACCAGAATCAGAGCGAAATTTTTTCATTTTCATGAAATTGAGTTTCAACATATGTTAGAAATTTCTTAAACATAGAAAACACTTCAGATTTAGACCGAAGAAAATATATCCAAGTAAAACGACTATAATCATCAATAAATGTGACAAAATATTTATAGCGAGCATGAGAAACTACAGGAGACATACCCCATACATCACTATGAATCATTTCAAAACAAGAGGAAGCCCGATAAGCACCAGACGGAAAAGGAAGTGTTTTACTTTTAGCTAATTTGCAAACAGAACATAAAAGAGAGGCATTAGAAACAACATTTCTATTTCCCAATAAACCATTTTTAAATAAATGAGATAAAACAGCAGAGTTAGGATGACCCAATTTTCTATGCCAATCCTCATAAGAATTCAAGACATTATTACAAACAAGAGATAAATGACTAGAAATAAACTGAAGTGGAAACAGTCTTCCCACTTTAGGCCCCTTCGCAACCACCTTCCCCGACACCTGTTCCTGCACAAGGCAACCATCACGAGAAAAATTTACATTACAATTATTATCAACCAATTGACCAACAAATAATAAATTGGAAGCAAGTCCAGGTGCTACAAACACATCCCGAAAATCAGAGTTGATGTCACCAACATTCGTGATAGAGAGAGCATTACCATCCGCAATTTGAATTTTCTGATTACCATGGTAAGAATGTAAATTTTGCAAGTATTCAGAAGAGGCTGTCATGTGATTGGATGCACCAGAATCAAGAAACCACGGGCAGGAAACATTCGAAGACTTACCCTGAATTCCCAAGGTTGAAAGAGCGGAAAGTACCATCTGTTGGATTATTTCAGGTTGGAGAGCACCACCATTAGATGGATTGGTGATGGAAGGACCAACTGCAGAGCTTGTACTAGCAGGAAATGCTTGCACCGAACGTTGTGCTGATCGTGGAGGACGGGTGGGACAATCAGAGATAATATGGCCCCGCTGCTTGCAATAATTACAAAACTTCTTACTGCAACTCTGAGCAAAATGTCCAAATTGTTTGCAAGAGAAACATTGGACATGTCGAATATCACGACCTTTACCTCTACTCTGAGGAGCATATGCAAACATAGCAGACTCGAAAATGACAACATCGTGAGACATGGATCCTTGAGTAGCAAGACGTTGTTCCTCTCTGAGAAGTTCACCAACACATGTATCTAAAGAAGGAACAGGATTCCTATTCAGCAAAGCACCTCTGACAACCTCAAATTTTGCACGAAGCTTCATGAGAAATTGATCTCGCCTACTAGTATTGTAGACCTCTTGGACATCCGCGAGAGAACTCTTGGGAACATTAACATGTATAATCGCAGAGTGTTCTGTCCACAAATTCAAAAAACCAGAATAATATTCTTGAATAGACAGATTGCCTTGTTTGTAATTGGCAATGTCTAGCTCCAACTGAAAACGTTTGGCCGCATTGTCTAGGTTATAGATACGCTTCAAGTAGTTCCACATTTCTTGGGCAGTGGAAAAAGATCGCAAATTATTAATCATGTGAGGATCAATAGTACCGAGAATCCAAGTGATAATCTGAGCATCTTCTATTTCCCATGCATCTAAGTCAGTTGTCTCTAACGGTGCCAAAGAGACATCATCCAAGTGACTCCATAATCCTTTCCCTTTGACGTACATCCGAAACTGAAATTCCCAAACAAGATAATTATTTCCGGTAAAACGAACACAAATATGATCTATCTCTTCTTCGGAAGCCATAATATCAGATATGACTTAAGAACAATTTTGTTAACGTAACAATTTTGTTAACGTGAAACAAGAAACACCAACGGATCACTGGAGAAAATACTTGCCGACACTAAATCAATACCCCAATTCAGGATACTCGCCGACACCAAGTCAAAACCCTAATTCAGAATACTTGCCGACACCGAGTCAAAACCCTAATTCAGAATACTTGCCGACACCGATACGATAACACGATCAAAGCAAACACGATTTGTAAGCACCCGAGATTAGAATCGCAATCTTGGAAGAGATTACTGAGAACCGAGATGATTTCAATTACCGAGAAACGAGATGATTTCAATTACCGAGAAACGAGATCTACCGAGACGATTTCAAGAGCGACCCAGTGGGGTGTCGCTGAATAAAGCCAAGATTAACCTAAAACTCACAGGTTTGATCGAAAACCTACTGATACCATGTCAACAATTCTTGGCTTGATACTTTTCTCATTATTATTTCTCGTATATATAAAGGTTACATGGCTATATCGGTAATTACACTAAATAATTACATTTTAAACTAATTCCTATTCACAAAAAGAACCAACAATGATGACTAGTCAGAATTTATCCAATGTCCACTATGGCTATAAAGTTTAACCTGCGGGTAACTATGACAATAAAAATTAATTTCTTGAGAAAGAAAAATAGAGATAATCCAAAATCTGTCCTAGATCGAGTTGTGATACAGTGCAAATATCATACAGAAACATGCTCATATGTTATATTGTAGTACTAACCATATTGATTTTCTCAATATAAACCATATGCTCAACATAAAATTAACTTAAGCACGATTCACGTAGTGGATTATTACAAAGAAATAAATATACAAACACAAACTCAAACAAGTAAACCATTGAAGACAAACTTACTATTAGAAATTGGAACTAAGCTTTCAACATAAACTTTGGCATCCTTCCAATCTAAAGAGCTGCTTCTACTAGCAATAATGTTTGTTCGAATTACTCTATTATTTCTCCAATTATAGATAATTGCCTGAGATTCATTATGGCTCGTCAGTATCAGTGTATCATCAGACAAAAGCAATGGCACCCACGGAAGTCTATCAATATAGTTATAATCTATTCGAAGATTTAGATTATTCAATTTAAGGAATTGAGTCCAAGAATCTTCAATTCCAAATTCTTTCATCAGCCATATAACAAAATCCTTTTCTTGATAGTAACAAGAAAAACAAAGGCAGCCTTCCAACCAGCCAAGAGTTGGCTCCGGCTGTTTCGGCAAGACTTGATTAAAACCACAAGGAACACCCATTTCCGTGTATGTTTCTGTTCTCAAATCAAATGAAACAATAACAAGCTGGTCAACCCTTACATCCTTACCCTTGTGAATAGCCAACCAGTTAATAGTTTCATTCAAATACACATAATCTTGCGGAAGAATAACATTCATGAAACATTCAACAGTTCTCCAAACATAATCACCTAAACTAAGAACTCTCACCTCGGTTTTAAATTCATCTTCAAGGTAACAGAACGCCACTACTTTATAAGTGTCATTGGAATTATCACATCCAAATGCAAAGTTGAAAAGTTGTTGACCCGTATATTCAGTAAATTGACGAATATACCCAAAACATTCAGAAGCTTTCCTGGTGGCCGGGTTCCAAACAGTGAGCCAGTAAGTTCTAATCCAACACTCTATATTAGAGTCAAAATCGGAAAGTTTATCCGAAAAAAGAATTAAGCCATTGCATGAACCAACTATACGTTCACATATGTTGTATTTCAAACGATGGTGAGGTTCATTAAAAAGGGTGAATGAGGGGTTATCGAGTAATCTGCTTATAGGGTATGGAACAACACAGCGATCTTTTACGTGAGATGTTACTAATGTTAAGCATTGATTTCGTGTTTGTGATCTCCTAAGATGCAACTTCACGAAGGAATCATCGGTGATGAGGGTCTTCCAATGCTTACTGACACTCTTAAAACGAACTAGAGATTTCACCGGAAGAGCGGAAAGAACTTCTGTGACGAGATCGTTGTGGAGGAATACCGCCGCTGGATTCATTATTTTAAGGATTCTGAACTTTTTCTTTTTTTCCGCGTGCTTATATATTACCAAATGGAATGTCAATTTGAACCAACAATAATAGCTACTGAGCAATTCTTGCATGGACACGACCCTAAATCCACATTCTTAGGCACAACCAATAAGAAAGAGTCTTTTTTTAAATTTATTTTAATTTTAATTTTGGTTTTAATTGGATTCATGGGGTGGTTGAGATTATGAAGGAGAGAGAAAAATCAATATTTATTTTTTTAATTAATTAAAATTCTGTGATTGGTTGTGTGTAAAACAATTTCTTAGGTATGTGTCCACCTAAGAATTTTCCATAGCTACTAGTACGCTCCAAAAAATATCCACGTAAAAACATGTAAAATGGATTTCAGCATGGGTTTGGGTAATTATAGGACCCGTCAATGAGGTTTTGTTTTAATTTAAATAATAGACTTAAATTTTAAATAAACAAATATAATTTTAATAATTAAAAGTAATAAATTAAAAATACAATTGCATATCAATCAATTGAAACAACAACAAAATTAAAGTGTTGTTTAGATTATAAATTATTTTATACAAATTTTTTGTTTTTAATATCTTTCATGTTTTTAGATTTTTTTGTCTAATTCTAAAAAAAATTGAGCCCCTAAAATTTGGAGTCCGATACCGGAGAGTTTCTTGCACTTGTGCAGGGGTGGTAATTATCCTTGAAGTAAGTAGATATAATTATCCATGGAAGTAAATAGGATGATTTTTGCTAACATTTTGTGCTTTGAAAGAAATAAGCCATTCATAGCTCAAAAGAAGCAAGTTAACTCAGATCTTCAAGATTTGAAGGATTTTCGATCCTGAACACTGGAAAGAACAACTTTGAGCAAGGTCAAGGTTTTTACAATGTGGTGTTGGCTTCAAAAGTTTCTCATAAGCCTCTACGAAAGCCATCGGTGGTTTTTTTATGTGGATTGCAACACCCTCTAACCCCATATAAATAATATTGCATAAGCAAAGTTAAATAGTATGCATATCTCTAGAGGACATCATATGTATTTTCAACAAAAACAAACAAAACGACATAATAAGATACTCATGGTCATAATCATAACACATATTTAAACTTCATGTTTCATATGCATGTCACAACGGAATTCATTCATTTCTCAATTGATACCAATAATCAAGTCTCATAATATAACCATGGATCAAAATATTAGGCAACATAGGTCAATCATCACATAATCTCACTACATCATCAACTAGAAGAGAGTATATCAACATCTCATAAACAAACATGAGTTCAAATAAACCCCCGTATTACATGACCAAAGCATTGACTCACTACCTAGTAATAGAATTAAAGCTACTTCTCCAACTAATCCTCGTGAGAAGCACCGCTACCTTCGGTACCTGAGCGATGTCGTATAAAACATCATTCCAATATGAGGGTGAGAATTCATATCATTATAGAAATATATAGTAATAAGTAATGCATAACAAACATTTACCAAATCGAGTTCATCACACTTCACATATTCATGCATTCAACACATTTCAATACATCTCATATATCCACATGTACCACATTGCTCAAGGATTCAAAATACCAAAGATAATCAATCACAATTATCACAATGTAGCAATCAATTCAATTATCACATATTGCACACCAAAACACAAAATTCACATCGACACATGTGACTCCAACGCAACTTTATGCAACTCATGCATGTGGTACCAATCATGAACATTAGGTTCACCTCGCTCCAAATTTGAGCCACCAACAAGAGTATAAGCTTCCCGTGGAAGAATAAGCTTCCCATGAACATATAGTTCGGTTCCAGATTCCCATTAGGACTAGAACCACCAATCGGAGTATAAGTTCCCCATGAATGCATGTGCAAAACAACTAATATATGCAATTAAGACCATCACCAAATCTCATTCATACAAGTATATATCACATAATCCATCATACATGAATTATCTCACCTTTTTGCATAAACAAACATATATCATGTTATCATCACCAACAATGCATTCACATAGTATTAACCATCTCAACATATCACAAATACACATAGCAACAAAGCCATACAATGTTATTTCCATTAATCACCAATTCTCAACATATATATACACACGCATATGTCATTTTATACCACAAAACAAATATTAAATCACCTACTTCTAAGAAAACTTTTTTTATTGAAAAGAATGTCGCGCTTGCTTCCTAACGCTTTGAACGGGGACTCTAACGGAGTTACGGTTCAAAAGTTATGAATTTTTGAAGTTTTGAAAAAAAATCTGCCAGACTCAGTGGTACCTGATTCCCTCTATAGTGGTAACTGATACCATCCTTTTAAAACACCCAAAAAGACCATTTTTCAAGCGGTAACCGATTCCCACTGTACCAGAACCAGAAAAACCAGATTTTTATATTTCTAAACTCAATTCCAAAGCCCCAAACATCTTCTATCAATAATCAAATATTTCATATCATCAACACAACATATATGCATCAATTACTAACATCTAAACATGTTTCTAACTTCAATTTCATGGACTCTCAACAAAACCTAAATGTCAAAAACCTAAAAATTGAAGAACAAAATCCTTAAATCATGTAGTTACTCATTACATACATCATTATATAAACTCATAATAATGGAGAAACCCCACCCTGACCTTAGGATTTGTCTCCCCTTCTCTCTTTCTCTTCTCTTCTCTTCTCATCTTTTTCCTTTTTTCTTCTCTTTTCTTACTATCTTTCTCTTCTCTCATATTTTTTGAAACCCTTACTAAGTCTTATTCTAAATGGGCTTACTAATTAACACCTTCACTATTTCTCATGCTAACACAACATTAGGCCCAAATGATTATTTTTTTTCATTTTCACACTTACTAACTCAAACACATATATCACAAATTAATTCAAATAATTCATATATTCACAAAATCACACAATTTAATTAATTACTATATCATATAATTATTAAATAAATAACTAAGAAAATAATTAATAAATGAAAAGCGGGGTGTTACATGGATGATGATGCTCTTTTAAGATTCCGGAAAACATTCACTTGTCTAGTGCTCAAGCCAAGAATGACTTATAATCTCTAGAATATTTTCAATTCTGAAGGCCATCTTTTTATAAAGGTTACTCCGCTCGGGGCCAACATGTGTTTGTTAGAAGTCCTTGTTAAGGGAGTTTTGCACCTATTATTGAAAGAGGAAGAACAGTGGATGAAGCAGTGGTTTAGAGAGCTTCGGCCTTGGAATCCCACCAATGTCAATAATGCGAGAATAGCTTAGATTTGATGTTACAAATTCCTTGCCATGTCTAGAATGCATTTATTTTTGAAGCTTTGTTGAAACCTGTGGGTGTACTCCCTCTGACCTTATTTATAAGCAAAGATTCCTTTTCTAGGTTTCTTGAGTAATGAATGCATTTGGTATTCATAATAGACCAAATACATTCATTACTCAATGAACCTAAAAAAGGAATCTTTGCTTATAAATAAGGCCGGAGGGAGTATATAACTATGCTTAGATGACAACACTAAGCTTCAAAAGAAAATGGATATAGCACATTTATTGGTCAGAACAAAGCAGTCTGAGGTCATTGATGAAGTTTTTGAGTTTGAGCTTAATGGTTGTCCTTTTGATCTTAAGCTTATTGAGGACTCATAGTGTCCATTGCGTGAAGTCAAGTTTTCGTATTATGATTTTGAGTCGGCTTCGAGTGAGGCATCAGAAGATGATACTGGAGATTGAAAATATGAGGAAGGGGTTGACGTCTAAGATTAAAATCTGGAAGTAGTTCCTTGCTCCCTAGAAAATGAGAACAATAAAGACATTGTAGTTCTTTCCCCTTTTATTCAAAATTTGTTGGTTCCCCAAGAAAAGGTGGTAAACCCTATGTGTTCTGAGTTTCAAGGAGTGGATGCGGCAGAGTTGTAAAAGTCAGAAAAGAATAAGTCAAATCAGATGGTACTAGATGGAGTGTATCAGGAAAATCAATTCCAACATGGGAGGATTAAGTCTCTCTTAAGAGTTGAAATTAACCGTGTCAAGATTTTTGGTTCAGAATAGCATTTTTGGCCGCCCTGCAGAAATGGGCCTCCAAGAATCGGTTTTTAAACCCCTTTTCTCCTTTAGTTGAGGCCCATTTGGTTAGAAAGACCAAGAGGATTTGTGAATTGGATATTCCTCCTTCCAAGTCAGTTGTTACAATTCCCTGTTCTTCTTCTTCTTCTTCTTCTTCTTCTTCGCTCCCCATAATTCATGGAAACTTCTTCTCCCATTGCGAAATCCTCATATTTTGCATTGTTAAGAAAGTCGAAAAATTGTCCGTGAGAGAACTATAAACCTAATACCTTAAAAAAATTGTGAAGAGGTTGTGTCTCTTTCACTTTTATAGCTACTCTTGATTTTTTTATATTTACTTGACTCAATAGGAGTGTTACTCTCATAATCCACTAAAATTTAAAATAAAATAAAAAATTATAGAGTTTAATTGCTATGCACTGTTAGTGTAGAACTTTTTACACTATCAATGCATCACAACCACTCAATTATATTACTTTTAAAATAAAAAAATCAAACAATTCTAACAAATTAACAGTTGTGATTCACAAATGGTGTAAAACTTCTTTACATTCGGTGTATTCCAATTAAATTCAAGTAGATATTAAACTTAGTACCCAAATACTATCAACCCAAAAAAACTTTCTAAAACAAAATTAGGTGTAATGTAATAACATATTGTAAATTTGACACACATCAACTTATCACATGTAATAACATATTTTGAATTTGGTACACATCAACTTATAACATGCAACATATTTTTAATTTGATAGTATCAACTTGCACATAAGATTCCACCATAAAACAAACTTGCACATGACATTTACTAAAGAGGGATGAAGCATGCTGTATAATCCAGTCCAATTGGTTTGTTGAATAAAAAATATCAATTTAAATTTGATACTCTAATACTTGAACATGCTGTATAAAAGTCCATCTGGTTTAATGGTAGACATCCATTTCTTTGGTTACAATTTTTTTTTAAATCAACTGTTTTCATGATTATTATTTTCTTTTATTTGGAGCATGAAAAGATGCCATTTTTTCAAAGCATCATCAAGACAATAATAGTAGTATGTCTCTTCATAAAAATGAAAAGACAACAAACCAAAAAAAAGGGTATTCAAGCGTGACATCACAGTTGACAAACATGACTGAAATTGAAGAATCTTATTCTATGTTCTTTTTTTGACAAAAACGTTTGCTAAGCTTGTAGTACTTGAAATCTGACTCAACGGTGCCTAGAAGTACTTTGACAGAAGACAACAATTAAAGTTCAAAAGTGTAATTAATAACTATAATGTTCTGTCAACCGCAGACTGATACAGCCATTTCATAAGAACAAAAGTCCACAAAAACATATGTGGAGGTATGAAAAGTTCAAAATTATTTGAAAACTGCTGAAAATTTGTAATTCATCATCATCTATTGTTTTCTCATTTATCAACTACTTCTATGAGGGTTGTCTCATAGTCACTTGGAGCCTCAAATCCATGAAGATTCATCACAGTTGCAGCTACGTTGGCCAACCCGCCGGTGGGAACATCGTTGCAGAACCTGACACCTGGAGCCAATCCAGGACCTCCAATGGCAATTGGCACCTTAAAAAACAAAGAAACGTATAAGATTTTCTAGTAGATAGACACTATTGTAATTCTTAAATGACTGAATATATTTGGTTGTAAAACTTACTGGCTCAAGAGTATGAGAAGTAAGAATCTGCACTTGTCCATCCTTTAGCTGAGGCTTTCCTGACTTGTCCCTCTTGACCATATCTTCTGCATTCCCATGGTCAGCAGTGACAACATATATTCCACCCACTTGCTCAATTGCGTCAAGAATCAACTGCAATTACAGGATGGCATCAAGGAATTTCAAATTTTCAGCTAGAGCACGAAACACATAACAAAGGGTATATTTATTATTTACATAAATTTTCCAGCTAATTTCGAAAATTGAAGTTCAGTTCATACCTTCACAGCTTTGTCGGCTGCCTTACAAGCCACGATTGTTGCTTCAATGTCTCCTGTATGTCCCACCATGTCACCATTTGGTAGGTTGACACGAATCTACACAAGAGGAAAAAATAAGATAGAAACTAAAAGTGTATCATTAGACAATGAATCTTAAAATCACCTGAATAATCGTTTAATTACCTGATCAAATTTCCCGCTAAGAATTGCATCCCTTGCCTTCTCAGCAATCTCCACAGCCTTCATTATTGGTTTCTCATTGAATGTTATTCCAGAGTCACTTGGAATCTCAACATATTCCTCCAGTTTCTCATCAAAATACCCAGACCGGTTCCCATTCCAGAAAAATGTGACATGACCAAACTTAACAGTCTCACTGTCGAAGAAGAAACTCATAAGTGACTATGATGGCAATCATTTACCAAGTTCAAGGATTCGCATGAGTGAAACTATTACAGTATCAAGAAAAAGTCAACAGATTAAACAATAACTCACCTGCAAGCAAAAGTGCGGACACCATTTTTAACTAAATATTCTCCAGAAGTCCTTTCAATCTCTGGTGGAGAAACAAGGTACTTGCGTGGAAGCTTCAATTCACCATCGTATTCAAGCATACCAGCATAACGGATTTTAGGGAAACGTACTCTATCAAATTTGTCAAAGTTTTCGTATTCAAGAGCCTTAGCAAGCATAGTCATACGATCTGCCCGGAAGTTAAATGTAACAACGGCATCACCATCAACAATAGGACCAACAGATTTTCCATTCTCGTCAACAATAACAAAAGGAGGCAGATACTGATCATTGGCCTTTGGTTCTGCCCTCAGTGTCTTGACAGCTTCAAGAGCACTTTTGAACTTATAAGGTGCTTCACCAAGAACTTGAGCATCCCATCCCCGTTTCACAACACCCCAGTCATTCTGCAGGTTGTTTTGAAATCATTTATATTATTCATATATAACATATATGTATACACAGGTACAAATATTTCAAGTCAAAAAAAATTACTTGCCATATAAAAATAAGAATTTGTAATATAATACCTCATAACGATCCATTGTGACATTCATGCGACCTCCACCTGATGCAATCTGGGCATCAACACCTTTCTCACGCAATTTTGCAAGATCGTTTTCAAGGGTTTCCACAAAAGCTATACTTGAGCCATCCAAAACATCGCGACCATCCGTAAGAATATGGAGACGGACTCTCTTAACACCTCGCTCACTAGCTCCTTTAAGCAACAACTGTACAAAAATAGTTACTTAGAATTATCCAGGCATAAAAAAAAAATGCAAACGTGAAGACACAAAAGTTTGAACATATTAAATCACCTGCACTTGATCAAGCCTGGAGTGAACTCCACCATCACTCAGTAGTCCAATGAGATGCAACGTACCAGTTTCAAAACTTTCCTTGATGTAATTGAAACCTTCTCCTTCGAAAATCTTTCCAGATTCAAGAGCAAGGTCAACAAGTTTTGCACTACAATAAACAAACATAAATCAGTACATCCCAATCATCATGTGTGCTAGGAATATGATAGCACAGTCAATATGCATAGACAAAAGGAAAGCATCAGAGAAACATTTCAAGATGGTAAGTATGCAACACCCAATCCTAACACCATTAAAGAAATTTATTGACATCAAGACACAAAGCCGTTTCCATCCAAACAGACGTTGATGATTGTGTTGAATCTAAAACTAAAATACACATGAGTAGGGTGCAAACATACTATTTAAGAAGCAGGGTGCACAGAACAAGACATAGCAATCCACAACATAAAAGAAAAGGCACAGAAAATCCAAATGTTTACAAGACACAAAATTGGTTCAAACATACTATTTAAGAAGCATGGTCCTAAAACACAGTACAAGAAACAAAATTGGTTCAAAGATCTCAAGATTAACGATTTGGATAGAAACATGGTCCAGAATAAAACATTATGGCGGAAGTTGATCCATGTAGTCGATTCGACTAAGTGGGATAAGGCTTGGTTGTTGTTGTATACTATTTAAGAAGCATCGAAGACCACGTCCTTACCAGGACACAAGTGTACAAATGAAAAAACATACTAAAGAAAATATGAGGCCAAACCAAATAGATTGAGATTAGAAGCTATTTCAATTTACCCTTGAGCAAATATACGTCCGGCACCGAGTGCGTTGTGACCAACTTCACTATTTCCCATATCATCCTCTGTTGGAAGTCCTACAGCTTTTCCATGAGCCCTAACCAATCTCCAATGTTCAGGTGCACCCTACAACATAACAACAAAAAAACCACCACCATTCATTTTCACCTTCAAGCAAAATACAAAAACAGCAATGGATCTAAGCAGATTCAATCCAAACAAGTTCAAGTTCAATCAAAAGAGAAATTATTATTATACCTTTTTAAGGGAATCCATGGTGGGGGTTTCGGCGATATGGATACAGTTGTACTCATTAGGGTTAGCCTCACCCCATCCATCCAAAACAACTACAGCAATAGTCTTTCCCTTTGGAAGCTTAGGATGATCAGGTAATTTCCATGAGAAATCTGAGCTACCCATCTTTCTTCTTCTTTTCTATAACAAACTCTGATTCAAAAAACCAAACCCAAAAATCCAATCTCAGCAAACTCATCAACAACAAATTTCAACGCATATTCTCTCTATTTAAACATCACAAATTAATTATATTGTTTAAATTAAGTTAAATTAAATTTAACCATTAAATTTAGATCTTATGCGGTTCCCAAATTTAAATCTAAGAATTAAAATTAAATCTGATTTGATAAAATAAACAAATCGAAGGACGAGATTGATGCATGGAAATCTCAGACAAGGACATACCTAAGGATTTGTGGTGGAACCGCAAGTAACTGCACAAATGTCACAGTGATAACCTAACAAAGACCAAACCCTTTGTCTTTTGAATTGTGTTGTGTTGTGTTTGCTTGGTTCGTCTGATATAAATACAGTTTTTTCTTTTTCTTTTGGGGTTTATTGGCGTTGATATTTTTAGTTTTTTATTGTTTTTCTTTTTGTTTTCTCTTTGTTTTAGTTGCGTGAATTTAAGAAGAGTCGCTTTTGACGGAGAAAATAAGGGAAAAGTGAAAATGGTTAGTTTCTCTTTTTCAAATATAGGTAATTTTTTTAATTGTTTTTTAAAATTTGTTTAATCTGTGGGTTTCTAAGTTTACGGTTTTAAAAAACAGTTAACTAATTCAGAAGTAGAAATTTTATATTATAATAAAAGTTTTAAAAAAAACTAATATATATTTAGAAACTTTTAGGGGTGTTTGTTTCAGAGAATAAGTTTGTTTTGATTTTTTTTTAAATAAATTTTTAGTAAAAATTTTAAAAAATAATTTTGAATATTATTTTAAATATTATTTTAAATAATTAATCATTTTTAAGATAAATTAAATATTAAAATCATTTAATTTTGAAACTATTTTAAACAATCTTTTATAAAATTTATTTTTTAATTTTTAATAGTATATATTTATATTATAAATGTTAAAGTTAGTCTTTTATTTCATGAAGAAACAAATTTTAAAAAACTAATATTTTAAAAAAAATTATAAATGTTTTTGAGAAGTTAAAACAAATTGAATATATATTAAAATTAAAACAAACAAGTCTAAAACTATAATACGGAAAAAAAATTGAGAATATTATTATTAGAAATTTTATTCTCATCTATTTATTTAGTGAATAATCTAATTTTTAAAAATATACAAAATATATTTAATTTAAATTTTAAAATTAATTAATTAATTAAAATGTTTGGAAACTAAAAATTATGAATAGCTTCAAATTTATTAAAATTTAAAACAAATATGAAAATAAAAAATATTTCAGTCCACCTTCTTGAAAATTAATTTGCAATTTAAAAAAACAATTCAGTCCACCTTATAAAATATTTATTTCTTTACGGAACACTGAAGAAAAACGGTGAAATGTTTTTGACTAAAAGATGCGGTTAGCATGAAGGGGAAGTTCGCTAGAAGTTTTTGTTCTTGGAATATGAATATTCGAATATGCCATTGCTCCCCACGGTGACATGTTATTTTTCATCATTTCTCATGCTTTTTTTCTTTAAAAGAATAAAATAACAACTTCAACATACATACAGTATTTTTTTAATGCATATTTTCAAATATTTTTTATTAGTTAAAATTAATATGGGTCCTATTAAACATATAATTAGGTTTCTTTAATAAGAACTTTTTTTTAATCCATAATTTATATGACAATAAAAGATCAATTTATTAATAATATTTTTATCATGAGTTTATAGTTTATTTTTTTAATTTATCATTTATTTTTAAGACGTTATTTTATAATTCATAGTGTATCCTTGTTATTTTAACTAAAATTCATTACTATCTATTATAATTTATTTTAATTTAAAATAAAATAATTATATATTAAATATTTTTTATGTCATTTTAATTTATCAGTTAATTAGATCACTAATTTTATCAAACATTTTAATTAACTTATCAGTTATAAGTCATCAATCATCGGCTATATTTATCAGTCATCGGTCATAGACTATAAACTAGCGGTTAACTTATCAATCAACTGTTATTTTTATCAAACAGAGCCTTAATATGGATTTTTCATTGCCTTGTTATATGCAACAAGAGAAAGCAAATAACAGATATGTGAATGACTAGTTTATTTCTTGTAAAAGTGAATCAAATAAGTTCTGGTGCAATCTTTTCACGATACCTAACCACTTTGCAAAGGAGTTTTGTTGAGGGTTTTAACAAATCAGAAGGGTTGGCTTAAGAGTTCCGGTGACATTATAAGATAAGAGAACTTACTGATTCAATTTCTATTTGTAATCTGTCTATCGGAAGAGTTGCTTGAAGAGTTCCGGGATGAAAGAAAAAATTTTATGTATCAGAACACTTGAGAAACGAGATTAAAGAAAAGTGAAACTTTCTGAAAAATAAATTATTTATAGGCTTAAATAGTGTTTTCGTCCCTGTAAGTTAGCGTGTTTTTTAATTTAGTCCCTATATCTTCTTTTTTTATCCAAGTCCCCATATGTTCAAATCGCTTTGGCGTTAGTCCCTGCTGTCAATAGAACGTTAAAAAAAAGGCTTAGGTGGCATACATTGATGACTTGGCATACTCCTTAGCTTTTCTTGTATTATTTTCTTTAACACACGTGGATATAATATTTTCTACCCAGAATATGTTATGAAAAAAATGATTTCATGTTTGGTATTTAGTCCATGTAAATTAGGGTTCACTTTTAGAAAGCATTTCAGTGAAGGTGGTTGTCTGGGTGAGGCATCTGAGGTTAACGAAGACTCAACCTTGTTCGAGCGACCTCAATTTCATCTTCCATGTATGAGTTTTACGGTGAATATTCATTATGGGGGTAAGTTTTGTAAGGAAGGTGTGGTGTACTACTTAGGTGGGGATAAAGTGTCAGTAGACATTGACCCTGATATATGGAGCTTCTTTGAAGCAACTGGTATTGTGAAAGATCTTTGCAATCTTGAGTCAACTGATTATTGGTTATGGTGGTATAACATTCTATCGGGTAAGCATGCAAGGATGGTTAGTGATGTAGATGTTGCTGAGGTCTATGAAAATGTTGTTCAAAGTAGTTGTAGTGTGGATTTATATGTTGAGCATATGGTAGTTGTACCTAGTGATATACTTAATGATGATGCTAATGTTAATGCTGAAACTGATATTGTGGAGACTTCTGAATTTGATAATGCTGAAATTGATGCTAATGATAACGTTGATGAAACTGGAGCTAATTATGTAGTCAATGATAATGTTGATGAAACTGATTATGGTGTTGCTGAAAATGATGATGATATTGAATCTGCAAATGATAATGAAGATAGTGAAAGTGATTATCCTTGTTTAATCCTAAAATATATTCTTAAAAACTGTTTGCCAATGGATATTGATAGCTTCACTTTGTATGCAGAAAAAACCTAAGAAAAATGCTACACAATCTATACCAATTGTAGCAGAACATGCTGAAACTCCTACTGAAGCAACAGAAACTCAAGATGATCCTCCTACTGAGCAGCAACAACCTCAAGATGATCTTCCTACTAAGGAGCAACAACCTCAAGATGATCTTCCTACTAAGCAGCAAACAAATCATGGTGATTGTGATGTCGACCAAGAGTTTGAAATGCTTGCAGCAAATCTGTGTGCAACTTTTGAAGCAACACAACCTCAACCCAATGTCAATGATATCACTACTTAAGTTCCACCTCAAGTTGCTCGTGACCATGTTCCTGTTAGAACAAGATTTGTTCTTATCAATTATCTTAGTTTTGATGATAACAATAATATGAATTTTGCTTAAGATAATATGGTACTCTAATCCAATGCAATTTCCCTTTCAGGAAATATATATAAAGAGTACGCATAATTCAGCGCTCAGAAGTTGTGTCTCAAATGGTTCAGCATGCAACATCAGAACATGGTCTGGCAAGACATCAGAAGATGGTCGAAGCAGAATCAGAACATGGGTCTATGGAAGCATCAGAAGAACATGAGATCAGAAGCACTGAAGATCAGAAGATGGTATCACGCTCAGAAGCACTTCAAGGTCAGAAGATCAGAAGATGCTATGCACCAAGCTGTTTGACTCTGATGATATTCAAACGTCGTATTCACAAACATCAGATCAGAAGGAAGTACAGGTGGCAATCTACGCTGACTGACAAAAGGAACGTTAAAAGCTATTCTAGGCTACGTCAGTAGACACAGCGTGAACAAGGCTTGAGGTAGTTGACAAAAGCGTATAACATTAAATGCGATGCTGTACGGAACACGCAAAGCATTAAATGCATTCAACGGTCATCTTCTCAACGCCTATAAATATGAAGTTCTGATGAGAAGCAAGGTTAACGATTCTGCACCAAAACAACTCATATCAAACTTGCTGAAACGCTGTTCAAATCAAAACTCAGAATCTTCATCTTCATCAACTCACTACATTGCTGTTGTAATATCTAAGTGAGATTAAGCTTAAACGTTAAGAGAAATATCACAGTTGTGATTATCGCTTTTAAGAAGCATTTGTAAACTCTTAGAATTGAATTACATTAAGTTGTAAGGAACTAGAGTGATCGTGTTGATCAGAATACTCTAGGGAAGTCTTAGGAGTGAACTAAGCCTAGAGTGATCGTGTTGATCAGTAGACTCTAGAAAAGTCTTAGAGGGTATCTAAGCAGTTGTTCCTGGAGTGATCAGTGTGTGATCAGAAGACTCTGGAAGACTTAGTTGCGGACTAAGTGGAAAACCATTGTAATCCGTGCGATTAGTGGATTAAATCCTCAGGTTGAGGTAAATCATCTCTGCGGGGGTGGACTGGAGTAACTTCGTTAACAGCGAACCAGGATAAAAATAATTGTGCAATTTATTTTTATCGTCCAAGATTTAAAGTCACACTTATTCAATCCCCCCCTTTCTAAGTGTTTTTCTATCCTTCAATTGGCATCAGAGCGCCGGTTCTAAGGTGCAAGCACTTAACCGTGTTTAGAAAAGATTCAGGAAGAGAAAAACGCTTCAGTAAAAGATGGTTGATGAAAGTGAAAAGTCTACACCTACACCTGCATCTACATCTGGCTCTGCTGAGCAATACAACGGTAACAATGGTTATACTAGACCGCCGGTATTTGATGGTGAAAACTTTGAATACTGGAAAGATAAACTGGAAAGTTACTTTCTGGGTCTAGATGGTGATCTATGGGATCTTCTGATGGATGGTTACAAACATCCAGTAAATGCCAGTGGCGTAAAGCTGTCAAGGCAAGAAATGAATGATGATCAGAAGAAGCTTTTCAGGAATCATCATAAATGTAGAACTGTTTTGCTGAATGCTATCTCTCATGCTGAGTATGAGAAGATATCTAACAGGGAAACGGCCTATGACATATATGAGTCCTTGAAAATGACTCATGAAGGAAATGCTCAAGTCAAGGAGACTAAAGCTCTAGCCTTAATCCAGAAGTATGAAGCCTTCAAGATGGAGGATGATGAAGACATTGAAAAGATGTTTTCGAGATTTCAAACTCTGACTGCTGGATTGAGAGTTCTTGACAAAGGATACACCAAGGCTGATCATGTGAAGAAGATCATCAGAAGCTTACCCAGAAGATGGGGTCCTATGGTGACTGCATTCAAGATTGCAAAGAATCTGAATGAAGTTTCTCTGGAAGAGCTGATCAGTGCCTTGAGAAGCCATGAAATTGAGCTGGATGCAAATGAGCCTCAAAAGAAAGGTAAGTCTATTGCATTAAAATCAAATATCAAGAAATGCACTAACGCTTTTCAGGCTAGAGAAGAAGATCCTGAAGAATCAGAATCTGAAGAAGAAGATGAACTGTCCATGATTTCCAGAAGAGTAAATCAACTCTGGAAGAGCAAGCAAAGGAAGTTCAGAGGCTTCAGAAGTTCAAGGAAATTTGAACGTGGAGAATCTTCTGATGAAAGAAGATTTGACAAGAAGAAGGTCATGTGCTATGAATGCAATGAGCCTGGACACTACAAGAATGAATGTCCAAATCTTCAGAAGGAAAGTCCCAAGAAAAAGTTTCATAAGAAGAAAGGTCTTATGGCAACCCGGGATGAGTCAGAAGATGATTCAGAAGATGAGCAGGCCAACTGTGCGCTGATGGCGACAGAAGATGACGGATCAGAATCTACATCAGAATCAGATTCTGAAGAGGTATTTTCTGAACTTACTAGAGATGAGTTAGTTTCCGGATTAACTGAACTTCTGGAATCCAAGTCTCAGATTTGTATTAAATACAAAAAGCTGAAAAAGCTATTTGAATTTGAAACAAAAAGGCTTGAGTTGGAAAATTCTGAATTGAAAGATAAACTTTTAAAATTATCCAATGATGTTGGATCTCCTTCTAATTCAGAAAAATCCACTCCTAGTCTAAACCATATTCTGAAAGAATATGATTTAAGTTTCAGGAAGTTCTTATCTAGAAGTATTGGCAGAAGTCAGCTAGCTTCTATGATATATGCTGTGTCTGGAAACAAAAGAGTTGGCATTGGTTATGAGGGTGAAACCCCATACAAACTTGAACCTGTTGATGAAATGAAACTCACATACAAGCCATTGTATGATCAGTTCAAGTATGGCCACTCTCATGATATTAGGCACACTTCACATGCACAAAGTTTTCACATAACACACACCAAGAAGCATGTGACACAACCTAGGAAATATCATGAAACTCACATTAAAAATTATCATGCTGTTCCTCCTATTGCTTATAATGTTAAACCCAAGTTCAATCAGAACTTGAGAAAATCTAACAAGAAAGGACCCAAAAAGATGTGGGTACCTAAGGATAAGATTATTCCTATTGCAGATATCCTTGGCTGCAAGAAGGACAAAGCACAACATGTCATGGTACCTGGACTCTGGATGCTCGCGACACATGACAGGAAGAAGGTCTATGTTCCAAGACCTGGTGCTTAAGTCTGGAGGAGAAGTCAAGTTTGGAGGAGATCAAAAGGGCAAGATAATTGGCTCTGGAACTATAAAGTCTGGTAACTCTCCTTCCATTTCTAAAGTACTTCTTGTAGAAGGATTAACTCATAACCTCTTATCTATCAGTCAATTAAGTGACAATGGTTATGATATAATCTTCAATCAAAAGTCTTGCAAGGCTGTAAATCAGAAGGATGGCTCAATCCTATTTACAGGCAAGAGGAAGAATAACATTTATAAGACAGATCTGCAAGATCTTATAAGTCAGAAGGTGACTTGTCTTATGTCTGTTTCTGAAGAGCAGTGGGTCTGGCACAGAAGATTAGGTCATGCTAGTTTGAGAAAGATTTCTCAGATTAACAAACTGAATCTTGTCAGAGGACTCCCTAATCTGAAATTCAAATCAGATGCTCTTTGTGAAGCATGTCAGAAGGGCAAGTTCTCCAAACCTGCATTCAAGTCTAAGAATGTTGTTTCTACCTCAAGGCCATTAGAACTCTTGCACATTGATCTGTTTGGACCAGTCAAAACAGCATCTGTCAGAGGAAAGAAATATGGATTAGTCATCGTAGATGATTATAGTCGCTGGACGTGGGTAAAATTCTTGAAACACAAGGATGAGACTTGTAACACCCTTCTAAACCCCGCGGAAATATAAATAAATCAGAGTAAATATACAGCAAGGATGTTACAATTAATAAAATAAATAAAATACCATGTTGTTTGTCATGCTTTATTAGAATTAAACCAATATCAAACATGTGTCTTGCACAGCGGAAACTCATTTTTACAACGTTAAGAAACATATCCAAACAAATCAACAATACATAATCCATAACCAACAATGGCAACAACGTATATCGAGTAACTCTAAGACTATCGACCCCCAGTGTTACAAGATCAGAGCATGACCGACACGACTCCACATAACCGGATAAACTCTACGAGTCATCCTCACCGATTGCTTAAATCGCTACTTCAATCTGAAATCATCAAAGTAAGGGTGAGACTACATCATAATTGAATAGCATTATAAATCATCAGATATAGAATTTCATAAGCAATTATCCACCCTACTTAGCATATTCAGATTAATCAATTCATACTAATCACAAGCACAAAGTAATAGTATGCACCAATAACACAACACAATCATAACACCGGATTTCATCCTGACATGTCACAATTTATACAAAGACCATGCAGACTCTTATGCATGTGGTACCAAAATTCGTGAATCACATTCACAGGACTTCTCTCTTTGATACTGCCCTCTAGTCGCTCACACCCCACATGGGCACACGACTACTGCCTCATCGCTCACACCCCACATGGGCACACGATGACTTCCTGCTAATCTCCGCACAATGGGAATTAGCCTTCCAATGCAAATGATTTATGAATGAATGCACACATGTCACATACTTATATCATCATCAACCTGATGCTTAACATCGCTTCATCACATCTTACCAATAACGTCACAACAAGTATGTACATGTATCATGCATCATTCAAAACAAATCAATCATCATCATTCATCAAAACACATGATAACAACATTTACCATGAATAACATCCATCTGCATCATCATTCATCAAAACACATGATAACCATATTTACCACGAACAACATCTATTTGCATAACAAGCAAAAGCAATCACATTATAACAACACACATCATTGCACATATTCAATTATGCAAACAACAATTCATTGCACCTCATCAACTATGCAAAACAAGAAATAACCACATTTGAAGAAAACGATACTTTTCAAAATAAAATCAAGTTATTATTGTTTTCTTTATTTCATATGGTAAAGCATTCAATTTAAGGAACAACGTCCAAAACGGCATATAAAACGGACTTACGGTTTGAAAATTAGAAGCTTTTAAAGTTAGAGTAGTTTTCAAAACGTGCTGCTGGAATTTGTACTGGAACCCGGTTCGTCCCACATGGGAACCGGTTCCTGGACCCAAAAATGATGTTTTTAACGTTCTAACACAGTGGAACCCGGTTCCTCCCACATGGGAACCGGTTCCCACGAACCCAGTAGCTGAAAAACATGATTTTTAAGACTTTTATGCATCCCAAACACATACCAACTCATACCATTATGGAATTGATCATCAATAACATCAAAATACTCCAAATACATGATTCTAATGCACAAACAACATACCCCAACACCATATAACAATACTACATCATCAATTGCAGTCAATTCATCAAATCATACATGTCAGTGTTGGTATTTCATAAAACCTAACATCCCAAATAGAGATTCTAATCCCTTAATTCAATCCTAACATCATCAAAATCATAATACCATATAATTAGAGTAATCACCCCTTACCTCAGAGTCGAATCTTTGAAGGTCTTCTTCTCCTTTGGCTCTTCTCTCTTTCACGTACTCTTCAGTTCTCAGACTTCTATTCCTTTTTGCCTCTAACCTTCTCTTTTCCCCATTTTCCTTTATTTTCATCATTTCACTATTTTATAAAAAAAAATAGGATAATTAGTTAGTAAGGCCTCTCCATTGGCACCTCCCTTTTTACTAACTATGTCATGGCCCAATAACAATAATTCCCGTAATTCTTCCCAAAAATCCAATTTTATTTACTGAATAATTAAATAATTTCCGAATAATTAATTTAACTTGATTAAATTAATTCATGAAATTACGGGGTGTTACAAGACTCATTCAGTGTTCTTTGATTTCTGCATTCAGATTCAATCTGAAAAAGAGTGTAAAATCATAAAGGTCAGAAGTGATCATGGTGGTGAATTTGAGAACAGATCCTTTGAAGAGTTCTTCAAAGAAAATGGTATTGCCCATGATTTCTCTTGTCCTAGAACTCCACAGCAAAATGGAGTTGTAGAGCGAAAGAATAGGACTCTGCAAGAAATGGCCAGAACCATGATCAATGAAACCAATATGGCTAAGCATTTCTGGGCAGAAGCAATAAACACTGCATGCTATATTCAGAATAGAATCTCTATCAGACCTATTCTAAATAAGACTCCCTATGAATTGTGGAAGAATAGAAAGCCCAACATTTCATATTTCCATCCTTTTGGATGTGTATGCTTTATTCTGAACACTAAAGATCATCTTGGTAAGTTTGATTCCAAAGCTCAAAAATGTTTTCTTCTTGGATATTCTGAACGCTCAAAAGGCTACAGAGTATACAATACTGAAACATTGGTTGTAGAAGAATCAATCAATATCAGGTTTGATGATAAGCTTGGTTCTGAAAAACCAAAGCAGGTTGATAATTTTGCAGGTTATGATATTGACATATCAGAAGTTGTTGAGCCAAGAAGCAACGCATCAGAAGCAGAGCTTCTCAGAAGCAAAGAATCTGAAGATCAAGTATCAGCTTCTCTGGAGGATCTAAGTATTTCTGAAGAACCATCTGTCAGAAGATCATCTAGACTCATCTCTGGTCATTCAGAAGATGTCATTCTTGGAAAGAAGGATGATCCAATCAGAACAAGAGCATTCCTTAAGAACAATGCAGACTGTCAATTAGGTCTTGTATCTTTGATCGAGCCAACTTCTGTTGATCATGCTCTAGAAGATCCAGACTGGATAATTGCTATGCAAGAAGAACTGAATCAGTTTACAAGGAATGATGTTTGGGATCTTGTTCCTAGACCAGATGGATTCAATATAATTGGTACAAAATGGGTCTTCAGAAACAAGCTCAGTGAGAAAGGTGAAGTGGTAAGGAACAAAGCCAGACTGGTGGCTCAGGGTTATAGTCAGCAAGAAGGGATTGACTATACAGAAACCTTTGCACCAGTGGCCAGGTTAGAGTCTATTCGTCTATTAATTTCTTTTGCCACTCAACATAACATCACTCTCTATCAGATGGATGTTAAGAGTGCCTTCTTAAATGGTTATATAGATGAAGAAGTTTATGTCCATCAACCTCCTGGTTTTGAAGACTCTATGTCTCCGAATCATGTGTTTAAACTAAAGAAATCATTATATGGATTGAAGCAAGCTCCCAGAGCTTGGTATGAACGCTTAAGTTCTTTCCTTCTAGATAATGGTTTCACTAGAGGAAAAGTGGACACTACTCTCTTTTGTAAAACCTTTGAAAAGGATATTTTAATCTGTCAAATATATGTAGATGATATTATTTTTGGAACATCTAATGCTACACTTGGAAAGGAGTTTGCTAAGTCTATGCAGGCTGAGTTTGAAATGAGCATGATGGGAGAACTCAAGTATTTCCTTGGAATACAAATAAATCAAACATCAGAAGGAACGTATGTTCACCAAACCAAGTATGTGAAGGAACTTCTGAAGAAGTTTAATCTTCTGGACTGCAAAGAAGCCAAAACTCCTATGCATCCAACATGCATCCTAGGTAAGGATGAGGTAAGTAAGAAGGTAGATCAGAAGTTATACAGAGGTATGATTGGATCTCTTCTATATCTGACTGCTTCTAGACCTGACATTCTGTTCAGTGTTTGTTTGTGTGCTAGATTCCAATCAGATCCTAGAGAATCTCATTTAACTGCTGTTAAGAGAATTCTAAGGTATCTGAAAGGTACTACTAATGTTGGCTTAGTTTACAGAAAATCTAAAGAATACAACTTAGTAGGATTCTGTGATGCTGATTATGCTGGAGACAGAATTGAAAGAAAAAGTACTTCAGGAAGTTGCCAATTTCTTGGAAGTCATTTGATCTCCTGGTACAGCAAGAAGCAAGCAACTATTGCTCTATCAACCACAGAAGCAGAATATGTCGCGGCTGCTGGTTGTAGTACACAGATGCTCTGGATGAAGAGTCAGTTAGAAGATTATCAGATATTTGAGAGTAACATTCCTATATTCTGTGATAATACTTCTGCTATATGTTTATCTAAGAATCCTATTCTTCATTCAAAAGCTAAACATATTGAGATTAAACATCATTTCATAAGGGACTATGTTCAGAAGGGTGTTATATCTTTAAACTTTGTTGATACAGACCATCAATGGGCTGATATCTTTACAAAACCCCTGGCTGAAGATAGGTTTAAGTTCATTCTGAAGAACATCAGTATGGATTTATGCCCAGAATGAGAAGATGAGAAGTTCTCATGTATGAGTATCTTCTGAAATGAATGTGGAACATTTTTTTTAGTCAGAAGTTCTGATTGAAATCTTTTAGAAATTATGATTCGGTTATTACTAACGTCTCATTGTCTAAGTTGATTCAGAACCTCTTTTAAAGCAAAACAGCTGTAACGTTTTATCTCGGGATGGTAAACCTGTCGTTACTATTCATGGATAAGCGCGCGTGCAGTTGAAGGGACGCCGACCATAGGTAACTGTGCCAGTCACCTCATTTGTCTTTATTATCTCTCCTCACGTCACGTAACATTAAATGCTATTCATCATTCGTTTCATTTTTTTTTAAATACTCTTCAAACTCTTCTCTTTCCCTCTCATCCTTCTCTATCTCCTTGCATTCCTCATCAAGTTTTTCTCTCTCTCTCTTCCATATCAAATCCTACCTGTTCATTTTTCTGCAAACCCATCATGAACTCCTCATCAAGCCCAGGAAATAATGAAAATGATCAAAACAACAAAAGAAAAGCTGTTGAAACATCACCTTCCAAACCCAAAAAGATCAAAATCACCTATGATCCTCTCAAGGTGAATCCATTCGAAGCAATGTTGTCTGGAAATTATTCTAGACGAGTGTTTCATCCTCCTGGTGAAAGCCCTCCATCATCTCCATCTTCTTCCTCATCTTTCGACCTTCAAGACTCAGCTTCCTCTTCATCTAACCTTTCCTCTCCCTTAGTCTCCTCTGAAGAAATCTCTTCATCTTCACCTGCTGGGAATGCTGTCTCTGGTAAAGATGGTAGAAGATCTCCATCAGAACCAAATCTCCCTGACTCCTCGCCTGAAAGCCCGAGAAGCAGTCAATGAAGCGTTTCACTCCTTCATGGCATGCTGGCACAGACGTTGTCTTAGCTAGGGTCCTAGGATTTGGTCTTTGTAGTTTTCCTTTCCTTGTTGCATCTGTTTTCCTGCATTTCTGTCTTGTAAACCTTTTTGATTATCAATGAAAAAGTTTCTTTGATTTACATTCCAGTGATTCTTTTGTCGTTTTATACATCTGAATTTTTTTTTAATATTCTTTTTGATGTTATGACAAAAAGGGGGAGAAGATAAATGATAAATGATTTGATTAATCTATCAGTTGCTGGGTAAAAAGGCTCCCACACATTCTCTAACAAGAACTGCAAGTTCTATATGGTTTAAGTGTTTTGCAGGTACAGAGAAGTGAAGTGAATCTTCAGAAGCAAACACTAGAAAGCGAAACCATAAGAAGCGTTATTCTGTAAAAGGAATAAGCTCTTGGAAACTGAAGCAAGCTGAGTGCTGTCAAGCTTCAGAGATCAGAAGCAAGAAAGAAGAATGAATCAGAAGCACTGATAATAGAATTTGAATATCATTGTCTATCTTGTTCTGACAAAATTCTATTTGCTCTGATACATATAATGTTATGGCTGTGATACATTATTTGCTCTGATACATTATTTCAGCCTATATGGCTCTGATACATATAATGTGTTCAAACATACATTTTATGTTCTAACTCGTTCATGCTGACTTTTGTCGTTTAGTTTTTGTTCTGTAACATTTCAGGATGTAGAGATGCTCTGATGATGCTCTGGTACATTCAACAATGTTCTGATACAAATCTAGCATGAAGTGATGATTGGTAGACATTCAAAGTTCTGAAGCTATCCGAGGGAAGCAGAAATCAGAAGATGTGAATGTTCTAAAAGATCCAGAAAACTCAAGTTCTGAAGCTGTCCTGAATGGAAGCAGAAGTCAGAAGCTGTGAATGTTTTGAAGATCAAAGAAATTCAAGTTCTGAAGCTGTCCACGATGGAAGCAGGAATCAGAAGCTGTGAGTGTTCTAAGGATCTAAAGAAATTCAAGTTCTGAAGCTGTCCAATGGAAGCAGAAGTCAGAAGCTATGAATTCTCTGAAGGCAGAAGCTTATATGATCGTCTCTACCGAAATAATCAAGGAAGTCTTTTATCAAAGTTCTTCGAGTATTTATTTCAGGGGGAGATTATTTATCTCAGGGGGAGATTGTTAATCTCAGGGGGAGACATATTCATATGCTTATGCTATAGCTGTGTAATTTGTCTTTTGCCGTCTATTCTTTCTGATCGCAAATTCATATCATTTATATATGTTTTTGCCATCATCAAAAAGGGGGAGATTGTTAGAACAAGATTTGTTCTTATCAATTATCTTAGTTTTGATGATAACAATAATATGAATTTTGCTTAAGATAATATGGTACTCTAATCCAATGCAATTTCCCTTTCAGGAAATATATATAAAGAGTACGCATAATTCAGCGCTCAGAAGTTGTGTCTCAAATGGTTCAGCATGCAACATCAGAACATGGTCTGGCAAGACATCAGAAGATGGTCGAAGCAGAATCAGAACATGGGTCTATGGAAGCATCAGAAGAACATGAGATCAGAAGCACTGAAGATCAGAAGATGGTATCACGCTCAGAAGCACTTCAAGGTCAGAAGATCAGAAGATGCTATGCACCAAGCTGTTTGACTCTGATGATATTCAAACGTCGTATTCACAAACATCAGATCAGAAGGAAGTACAGGTGGCAATCTACGCTGACTGACAAAAGGAACGTTAAAAGCTATTCTAGGCTACGTCAGTAGACACAGCGTGAACAAGGCTCGAGGTAGTTGACAAAAGCGTATAACATTAAATGCGATGCTGTACGGAACACGCAAAGCATTAAATGCATTCAACGGTCATCTTCTCAACGCCTATAAATATGAAGTTCTGATGAGAAGCAAGGTTAACGATTCTGCACCAAAACAACTCATATCAAACTTGCTGAAACGCTGTTCAAATCAAAACTCAGAATCTTCATCTTCATCAACTCACTACATTGCTGTTGTAATATCTAAGTGAGATTAAGCTTAAACGTTAAGAGAAATATCACAGTTGTGATTATCGCTTTTAAGAAGCATTTGTAAACTCTTAGAATTGAATTACATTAAGTTGTAAGGAACTAGAGTGATCGTGTTGATCAGAATACTCTAGGGAAGTCTTAGGAGTGAACTAAGCCTAGAGTGATCGTGTTGATCAGTAGACTCTAGAAAAGTCTTAGAGGGTATCTAAGCAGTTGTTCCTGGAGTGATCAGTGTGTGATCAGAAGACTCTAGAAGACTTAGTTGCGGACTAAGTGGAAAACCATTGTAATCCGTGCGATTAGTGGATTAAATCCTCAGGTTGAGGTAAATCATCTCTGCGGGGGTGGACTGGAGTAGCTTCGTTAACAGCGAACCAGGATAAAAATAATTGTGCAATTTATTTTTATCGTCCAAGATTTAAAGTCACACTTATTCAATCCCCCCCTTTCTAAGTGTTTTTCTATCCTTCAGTTCCAACTGCTTAGGCTGCACCTGTAATGGATTCTCAAGTAGTTGGTGACTCACAACCAAACTACGTTTTGTCTGCACCTCTTAAAGATGTTGAGGCTACAACTAATGAACTTGTACCTGCGCCCCCTAAACCAGTTATGTTTGTTACTGAACCATTGGCTTCAGTTGTACTTTAACCTATATTGATATTTGCATAACTCTAACTATTTTAATTTGTGTCTTTCCAAGCAAAAAAACCTAAATAAAAGGTGGTAAGGAAGTTGGAGTTGAGGGGGAGTGATAGAACAAGAGTACTGAAATGCAAGAAGCTTAAGGGAGAAGGAAGTAGTGCGGCACAACCATGGAAATTATAGACATGTTTAAGACTTGTATTATGTATTTTGATTTGAACCATTATGTATTATGCTTAGTTTAAGACTTGATGTTTCCTATTTTGTATTATGGCTTTAGGCTTGGAGTCAAACCTTTTATTTTGGACACAACTATGTAATGTGGCTTAAGCCTATATCTTTATGACACAATGTGTGTTTTGGATACATTATCATGTTTGTTTTATGCACAATTGAAGTTACCTTTTCAAAATTTAGCTTTTATGAACATTATCAATTTTGGTCAATGCATAATTCAAAACAGGATGTGCAACATAATGTGATACATATACTATCCAAAATCAAAACATCTTTTTCATTCATAATATGGTTCAGGGACCATTTCCAAAATACATTAATGTTACAAGGATTAAACTAAAAAAACAACAAATAGAAACAAACAAATGGGTTCAACACCATTTGTGATAAGCAAAGAAGAACTCCCATGGCCCAACCGACAAAAAATTCAACAGAGTCGCCCTCCTCTTCTTCTTCTGCAACTTAATCTTCATCCTTACCTTTTTTCCAATCTCAAAGTCCTTAACAATGGACCCTAAATCCTTCAACATATCAGAGCAGTTGCACCCAGATGAACTTCTAACATCATTAGTTGGGATTCGTTCAAGCTCATCATCCCAAAGGAATAACTTGCAACCAGACATTAACCTTGCATTTTGACACTTCCAAAATACCCTTTTAGGGTTTTCAATGGAGTTTGACATAATCATTTTCATGCTTCTATTATAACCATAAATTGGTGCTTCAACGTGATGAGAGTTGGCAGACGAATGGGAAGCCATGGATAAATGGAAGAAAACAGTGCAACGAAGAAGACTAGGGTTCTTGAAGGTGATGAGATTGAAGGAGAAGAATAGCAAATGTTATTTTTTTCATTTATTCCCTATTTAATATACTGTAAACAAAACAATTTCACATGTGTTAATTAAAAAATAAAAAAAATGAAACAACATTATCCAGCTCAGCACCGATTGCCAACTCACCTTTTTTTAACGTTCCATTGACAACAGGAACTCAAGCCAAAGCGATTTGAACATATGGGGACTTGGATAAAAAAAAAGATATAGGGGCTAAATTCAAAAACACACTAACTTACAGGGACGAAAACACTATTTAAGCCTTATTTATATGATGGTATTTTGGTCAAAAAATATAAAGGTAAGGAGATAAATGATGGAATATAGGGTAACATTTTCTTTTAGCATGCTTGTTATGCAAATTCCCATGCCCTGGATCAAGTGGCTTTGGTTGGCTTACATAAGCCTTTATACCCCTATTCTTTAGGGGTTTCCAACAACGGTCTTATTTTCCCGATTTATAACATTAGATGAAGATGATGATTCTTTACCTTATATTTAAAGCCTTGAGTATTTATATATTATCATGCCTTCAAATAATTGTGAAACTATTTCATGAATTTTTCAATTTTTTACTAGGCATATTTATAGATGCACATTCCACTCCTACATTCATAGACCATATTGCTCCTAATATAAAATAAATAAAACAATAAAATAAAGACTTTGTTATCATGTTTGAAAAGTGTAGTATGAGGAGGTTTTAATTTGTCACCCCTCAAGTTAAACTTGGCACCTCCATATTTTGATAATGTCAAAAGTACCCCTGGTCAAAAGTTGAACAAATTGTCCGAACGAAATTTTTGGTAGGCACTTTAAAAAAATTTATAACCACTAAAATTTCGGTAGTTTAGTTGAAAATTTCGGTTAGTGGGAATTTTTTTTCAGAATATTCAAAATTTATCATTTCATACAAGAAATTTAGCGCAAATCTAAATTTCTGGTATATCAGTAACTCCAAATTTTCAACGGTCATGATTTTGCCGACAGTTTTGTACGACTGTGAATGTACTGATAGTTTTCTATGGTCCAGAATGAATATAAAGTTGTATAAATAAGGGTTATCTGTTGTTGACAGTATCATCTCAAAATGCCTCTTCCTTAATTTTTTATTAAGGCATAAGTGTACTTCAATGGAGATAAACCTCTTGTTGAGTTTTGTCTTCCTGATGGCTTCATGTCTCTTGTCAACTTGACATCTAAGTTGAATGAATTGTTATCTAATACCGGTAACATAATGGTGAAAAAGATCGAGTTTTGTGAAGATTGGATTGATACTTATGAAATGGTGAAATATAACCTTATTGAGTTGAATATCAATGAAGATTTGACGGCCATATGGAGATCATTTCGTAGTAGGCTAACTAAGGGGTAAATCGAATTTAATGCGAAGATTTCAAGATTTGTTGATGACATGATTAAGATGCTGAAATGTCCATAATTATCTGGTAGTGTCTAGGTTTTCATGTTTTGTTATTTTTAATTTATGTTTGTTGTAATGTTTTAAGTTATGTTCATTTGCGAAACATGTAATCGACAAAATACTATATAATAAAAGGTATGGTGGTGGTAAGTAGTCTGAGTAAAAAATACAACTGTAAAAATCAAATAACTAAATAGGCCCCCCAAGGGCTATGTGTGGTGCCCAAGATAATCCAATAAAAACATCACCATATGAGTTTACCAAACCCATGAGGTTATCATAATATAAACAATCATCTGCAAGCGCTCTGGTCGGTCATTTGTGCCTAGTGGAGGTGGTGGTGGCAGCACGTCGTCAGCCTGTACCTCAGCCTCAGACACCCTAGCATCATAAGACACCTCAGCATCGAAAATCCCGACAGTTGGTGGGATGATGCGAGGGTGTGATATAGTGAGGTACCACTCTAGGTAACCATCCTCATACTACGAGTCGTGATGAACCCTCATTGCTCTACCTATAATGGCACAAGCAGAGCTGATGATGTTACTCTGAAACCACCTATCAATGCCACCAACTGGAGCATTCGGAGCCGACCATTTGATGCCCTAGACATGCCCATATTGTCGCAGACAACTCTCATGCAAGTGTCTAGCCACTAAGGTCTCCCACCTCATATAACCTAAATATAAAGAAGACTCGTCAAACTCACAGTAGACCCTGTGACCTGTGTATGATGTCCAAATGATATCCTCTACTCTTAGAACATCAAGCTTCCTCTTGTACTCCACTAAACCACCTATATGAGATTTCCTGGACTTATATCTCCTCGCCCGTAGGGAAATGGTTGTATATTCAACATTGATAAAAGAAGACAAACACACACAAAAAATGTCACAAATAACAATTAAGAACTAAAAATCAAATAAGAACTAAACACTAAATAAGAACTAGACATATTACAACTAGTATACCTCGAATATACTCAAATAACCAGCAAGCTATCTAATCTCAAAGACAGTGGCAACCATAAATGTTGAATATAGGATGGTCAATGCAATGCACCCTTAAGTCCAACTAGTAGTCTCAAGGCTACTAAACAACCACAAGTATCGAGAATTAATATAAACATGAGACTTATCCATAAAGAGATAACATGCCACTATATGTAGCATGTACGCCCTAGAGACAACCTCATACCTATGTGCCTCCACTAGCTCGTCGTACCTATCCCGAAAACAAGATATCTGAAGGTGAGCTCCCATGTTAAATTCAAACTCCTCTAGCACGACATCCTCAGTGACTTATAAATCCTGCACAATCGTCAACAATGTTGTCTTCTCGTTAATAACAAGAGTAGTAAAGAACCTATCAACAATGGGGAGATGGAAAAATGAGGAGACATCATACAAAGTGATAGTCATCGCCCTAAATGGAAGATGAAAGGAAGATGTCTCTTTCTGCTATTGCTCGATAAAAATGAAGCGACAAGCAAGGTCAGTAAGCAGTCGGCGAACTCCGGGAGACCTAAATCAGCAACAATACGCTTGACCTTCTCAGGCATCAGACTGAGCAGGAATTTTTTCACCTTCAAACTGTGGGATGTCACCTTCGGTAGTTGATGGTCCTGTAGCAAAGAAAGTTAAAAAATCATCAATAAACTTTCAACCGATCACGGAATAATAATAAAAAAATCTAAGTTAAACATAAATATATATATATATATACATATATTCCATAATTTGTATGCGACATGGTCAGCATACTCCGTGAGCACTGATCGGTCACTAGGTCCTCTCGGGAGTGCTCCACTAGTGTGAACAGATGCCTCTGTAGAATAATAGGTTGTAACGTCTGTATCATCACCAATATGAGTATCATCAACAGCAATAAGATTTGTGGGAGCCATTGTAACACCCCGAATCTAATTAATTATTTAATTAGATTAATCGAGGATTTATTCATTGGAATTAGTTGAAGTCGAGGTTTATCGGTATTATTCTACAAACGTAATGGATTAATATGTTGATTTGAGCAGTTAAGTTTATGGTCGGATTAATTAGTCGGAGAAATACAATTGCGAGTTGGTATTAATTAAGTTAAGGAGCAATTGTAGTTGTGGATTATTATTGGGAATAATATTCGTGATGTTATGTGATTATTCAATTATGTGTGTTATTTGGCTTAATTGATTAATTAGAGGAATATTATGAATTGGGCCTAAGTGGAAGAAATATGACATAAGAGATTGGATTGTGGGTTAAGCCCATTAGTGAGAATGGATAGTAAGAGTTAGGGTTTTAGAGGTTTGGCCTCATAACTCATTTTGTGGAAAAGAAGAGAAAGAAGAGAAAGAAGAGAAAGAAGAGAAAGAAGAGAGGAAGAGAAGAAATTTATGGTATGAAGAGAGGGATGACTCCATTGAAGTGAAGCTTTTGCTAAGGTAAGGGTGGGGTTCTTACTCTCTAAGGGTTGGCATGATGAAGTATATGGTGAGTTAGATTGTATGTTATTCTCCATGGAAGTTGTGTGTAGAGATGTTAGGGTTATGAACAAATGTGTAAATTATGATTTGAAATGTGTTTTAATTGATGTTTGATGATTGTTATGATGTTAGAAGATCCATAATATGTGTTGTATTTGTGTTTATAACATGTATTCCATTGTTGTTCATGATGGTTGGTGTTTTCAGCTTGATTGGGTTGAGTTTACGGGTTTTGGGATGGGTTTCGTATGCTGTTTTCTGTGTTTTGGGGGTTTCTGAAATCGCCAGTTCACGCCGCGAACCTCTGTTGGCGCCGCGAACTTCCGGGAAGAAACTCAGGAAAAATTGGATTCACTCAGTTCGCGCTGCGAACCTTGTTGGCGCCGCGAACCCTGTTTTGCAGAACTTTTTCTAAACTTTGAAATGATGTAACTTTTGATTCGTAACTCCGTTTTAGGCGCCGTTCGAAGCGTTGGAAAACTAACGCAATGAACTATACCATGATGCACTAAGATGATCCATATGATATAGTTTCCTATTATGTTTATTAGGATTAAGTGATGAACTATGTTGTGTTAACATGTGAATTATGTTCTTTGCTATGAATCGATGTAACCATGTTGCGGTATATCTTGATGTATGTTTTCCTTATGACGATACAATGTTATTGAAATGATAATATGTACCTTCCTTATGATGAGATAATGAGGTATGTGATGATATGCATAATTGATAAAGATGTTGTATGTTATATGTGATTAATTGTGCGTATTTAATATGTATGAGTCGACGACGATGCCATGTGATAAGTTAAGAATATATATGTCGTTATTAGGAAGTTGAATATAACGTGTTTAGATGATTAATTGAATTAAGGAATATGACGAATTTGTTGATGTTGTTGGTGATATGATGAATTGTTGATGTTTGTCGTTAACATGATGAATTGATGTTGTTGTTGTAACATGTTAATGTTTGTTGTTGTTGTGCAATATGTTGAATTGTTATTGTTGCTATAACATGATGAATTTGTCGTTGTTTGTTGTAGACCCTATGGTCACTATTGATAAGTTTTATTGTGATGTATTGTGAGGTGAATTATTGTTGTATGATGATGCAACATAGTGACGTGATTGTGAAGTGATGCATTCTTATGAATGATGATGATTTTGTTGTTGTGGAAGTTCGACATTATATTGATAATGTTCGATGGTGATTTAGACGATGTTGTGACGTATTGTTTATGTGGTTTGTATGGATGTTGCATTTATTGAGTCACATCCATTGCATAAAGAGACGGTGGCCTTAATGGCAAATAGCGACGGTGGCCATAATGGCAAATAGCGACAGTGTGCCCAATGGCAAATTTTGAGACGGTGGGAGTTTTACTCCAAATGGTACCACATGCATTTGCATAAGTCGAGTCACATGTGAATTGCATTTGAGTCTTATTTGATTATGTTCGTGGTGATATGTTGACTTGATGATGAAATGTTTGTCGTGATGTGTTGGAATCTTACTTGTGAATTGCATAAATTGTCATGGTTGATTGTTGACATTGATGCCATATCATGAGTTGATTAGGTGATTTGCATTGTTGAGATGATGATTTGTTTGTTGTGACATGACGATATTATAATTGTGAATGAGAATATGTTGTCTCAATTGATTAATGACATTATTGCCGTTTTTGAAAGTTGTATTATATTGATAAGTTATTTTGCGATGAAAATATGTTGTGAGATGTTATGTGATGCGAAGTGGTGAAACTGTGTATGATCTATATCTCCTATATTAATTATCATGCATTCCTTTATATTGTAAGATATCTCACCCCTTTGCTGATATTTCCCCTACCATGGGAAATGGGCAGGTACTCAAGATTAGTCGTGGATGTTCGAGGTTATTGATGTGAAGTCTTTATGTTGCTTTATGGCTAGTCGAGTTGGTGTCCATTGCTCTGATACATAGCACTCGGGGGGATTAGTCGTTATTACTTGATTATTGTATTCCATGATGACACTTGTGTTAAGTTGAATAATAAAGATGTTTATAAGTTTAAGCTGTAAGTGGTGAATGAAGTTTTGTTCCGAATGCTATGTATCTTTATTAAATGCAATATAAGTATGTTTGTTGGTTTAAGTCGAATTGTGACATCCCATCTTTGATGAATATTTTTTTAAATGCACTCTGATTTTCGCTTATAATTGCGGGGTAGATTTGGGGTGTTACAATAGTGGTATCAGAGCAGGTCGGTCTGTCCGGCCAATGTTGTCTAATGATGTTTATTCCCGTGTACACGAAGAGTGTGTGAAACACAGTTGGTACTTGTCGTTCTTCTAATTGTTGTCTGCAGGAGTTGGTTTGAAGCTAAGTGGGGGAGAAGCTATGCTTCATTTAAGATTTTTGTTGCTAATTAAGTGTAGCATCTTGAGGAAGAGGATGAGCAGGAATTTTTGATGTTCACTTCTTGAAGGATGAGGAGCTATGTAGAGGTTGTTGGTATGCGAGTATGGTGCAAGCTCCTGATGTGTCTGAAGGTAACTGTAAGTAATGAGAATAAATTCTAGAAGATGGAATTTAGAAAGTGCGATGTTCCAGTGCTGCTGATGGACTGTGAAGTTATTGGTTGAGCAAACTTGCGTAAGATGTCGATGTGGGATCAGTGATTAAAAGAAGTATTGCTGTAAGATTGATGCAAGTGATTGAGGCAGTAGTAGAAGCCGTTGAAGTTGTTGAAACTTTCTGAAGCGCGAGTAAGAATTGGTAATGCAAAGATATATGTATGATTTCAATAATAAGAAGTCCGGATAATGGTGTACATGAATTTTGTTCTGATGTATCGTCAGAGGTGCTTAAGGAAGTAGCTGCAAGACGTCGGTGTTAGTTTTGTTTGGATGATTTTGGAAGATTAGTGAATTATGGAATTATAGTGCTTCGGGTGATATGAGTACGAGTTGGAAAAGGAAATTATTAATGTTGGTAATGATGGTTTATACTCCATTATGGTTGTCGGCTATCTATTGACAAATTGAGGACTTGATCACCCTTAATCTCTTGTTGATAGTAGATGGAATCGTGATTGGATGGCATGGACATATCTTGCTAGCTTGATAAGTGCGTAAAGGGATGAATGTTATGTCGTGAAGGTAGTTGATCTCTGGTTGGTGTGAATCAACGGAAAAGTATCCATGAATGATTAAGAAGTAACGAACAGGTCAGAGAAGCTGGTTTATAGGCGAGATAGCATCGCAAGTGAATGATTGAGAATGTCGAGTGAGCAACGATTTTGTGATGGATGTTTAAGGAAGTCTGAACTAGATTAGGACTTGTGAACCATATGATTGACGGAAAGATTTAATGTGGACAGTGACTTAAGATGGATTATCAGAGTTGCGCAGCGGATGTGTAATGTGGCACAGTTGTCATGCATGTGTGTTTGTTAGAGATAGAAAATCAAGTATCAGAAGCCTAGGAGAATGATATGTCTTGATCTACATGTTTGAGTTGGTGGTTGTTGAGGTAAGAACGATGTGCCAAAATATGGTATTTTCTCGTGAATACTTGCCGAGTTTATAAGGATGATATAAGGGATGTTAGTTGATGGTGGAGTTGAGTGTATTCGTCGAGTAATCTTGTTAAGTTGACGCTATAGTAATTTGGTTCTGTTGATGTTATATTGTTGTTGGACTCTGTAAGTAAGAAGTGATATTTTGTACTATGACTGAGTTGATTATGCTGGCTATGTTGATGAAACTTATAAGAGTGATATGACGAGGCGTAGATAGAGCTGTTGGTGTTGGTTAAAGATTGGCATGTATAATTAAGGGAATGAAAGTACGTATGTGTTCTGATGTTGAGAATGATGTTATTGCGATAATGGTGTATTGTTGAACACCCAAGTATGAGAAGGTTATGGTTGGTACTACCTTAAGGATCATATGTCAAGGTATTCTTGAGCAGTGATGACTCTGTTGCTAAGTTAATGAAGTGAGATTGTATCTCCATGTATAAGCGAGTTAAGGTTGTTGCTACCATAAGTATTGATAAGCCGGGAGGTTCCCGAGGTGGTTGGTGAGTTGTTAACGAGTATGTCGTTGAGATGTCGAATAATTGACACTGGATTTAAGTCAAATTGAGTTATTTTGGTAGTCGAAGTGTTGTCAAACGCAATTGAGAATCGGAGAGATAAAAGCGAAGTTAAGGACGGTTATGTCAGATGGATTTTCGAGGACGAAAATATTCTAAGTTGGGGAGAGTTGTAACACCCCGAATCTAATTAATTATTTAATTAGATTAATCGAGGATTTATTCATTGGAATTAGTTGAAGTCGAGGTTTATCGGTATTATTCTACAAACGTAATGGATTAATATGTGGATTTGAGCAGTTAAGTTTATGGTCGGATTAATTAGTCGGAGAAATACAATTGCGAGTTGGTATTAATTAAGTTAAGGAGCAATTGTAGTTGTGGATTATTATTGGGAATAATATTCGTGATGTTATGTGATTATTCAATTATGTGTGTTATTTGGCTTAATTGATTAATTAGAGGAATATTATGAATTGGGCCTAAGTGGAAGAAATATGACATAAGAGATTGGATTGTGGGTTAAGCCCATTAGTGAGAATGGATAGTAAGAGTTAGGGTTTTAGAGGTTTGGTCTCATAACTCATTTTGTGGAAAAGAAGAGAAAGAAAAGAAAGAAGAGAAAGAAGAGAGGAAGAGAAGAAAGTTATGGTATGAAGAGAGGGATGACACCATTGAAGTGAAGCTTTTGCTAAGGTAAGGGTGGGGTTCTCACTCTCTAAGGGTTGGCATGATGAAGTATATGGTGGGTTAGATTGTATGTTATTCTCCATGGAAGTTGTGTGTAGAGATGTTAGGGTTATGAACAAATGTGTAAATTATGATTTGAAATGTGTTTTAATTGATGTTTGATGATTGTTATGATGTTAGAAGATCCATAATATGTGTTGTATTTGTGTTTATAACATGTATTCCATTGTTGTTCATGATGGTTGGTGTTTTCAGCTTGATTGGGTTGAGTTTACGGGTTTTGGGATGGGTTTCGTATGCTGTTTTCTGTGTTTTGGGGGTTTCTGAAATCGCCAGTTTGCGCCGCGAACCTCTATTGGCGCCGCGAACTGCCTGGCAGAAACTCAGGAAAAATTGGATTCACTCAGTTCGCGCCGCGAACCTTGTTGGCGCCGCGAACCCTGTTTTGCAGAACTTTTTCTAAACTTTGAAGTGATGTAACTTTTGATTCGTAACTCCGTTTTAGGCGCCGTTCGAAGCGTTGGAAAGCTAACGCAATGAACTATACCATGATGCAATAAGATGATCCATATGATATAATTTCCTATTATTTTTATTAGGATTAAGTGATGAACTATGTTGTGTTAACATGTGAATTATGTTCTTTGCTATGAATCGATGTAACCATGTTGCGGTATATCTTGATGTATGTTTTCCTTATGACGATACAATGTTATTGAAATGATAATATGTGCCTTCCTTATGATGAGATAATGAGGTATGTGATGATATGCATAATTGATAAAGATGTTATATGCTATATGTGATTAATTGTGCGTATTTAATATGTATGAGTCGACGACGATGCCATGTGATAAGTTAAGAATATATATGTCGTTATTAGGAAGTTGAATATAACGTGTTTAGATGATTAATTGAATTAAGGAATATGACGAATTTGTTGATGTTGTTGGTGATATGATGAATTGTTGATGTTTGTCGTTAACATGATGAATTGATGTTGTTGTTGTAACATGTTAATGTTTGTTGTTGTTGTGCAATATGTTGAATTGTTATTGTTGCTATAACATGATGAATTTTTCGTTGTTTGTTGTAGACCCTATGGTCACTATTGATAAGTTTTATTGTGATGTATTGTGAGGTGAATTATTGTTGTATGATGATGTAACATAGTGACGTGATTGTGAAGTGATGCATTCTTATGAATGATGATGATTTTGTTGTTGTGGAAGTTCGACATTATATTGATAATGTTCAATGGTGATTTAGACGATGTTGTGACGTATTGTTTATGTGGTTTGTATGGATGTTGCATTTATTGAGTCACATCCATTGCATAAAGAGACGGTGGCCTTAATGGCAAATAGCGACGGTGGCCATAATGGCAAATAGCGACGGTGTGCCCAATGGCAAATTTTGAGACGGTGGGAGTTTTACTCCAAGTGGTACCACATGCATTTGCATAAGTCGAGTCACATGTGAATTGCATTTGAGTCTTATTTGATTATGTTCGTGGTGATGTGTTGACTTGATGATGAAATGTTTGTTGTGATATGTTGGAATCTTACTTGTGAATTGCATAAATTGTCATGGTTGATTGTTGACATTGATGCCATATCATGAGTTGATTAGGTGATTTGCATTGTTGAGATGATGATTTGTTTGTTGTGACATGACGATATTATAATTGTGAATGAGAATATGTTGTCTCAATTGATTAATGACATTATTGCCGTTTTTGAAAGTTGTATTATATTGATAAGTTATTTTGCGATGAAAATATGTTGTGAGATGTTATGTGATGCGAAGTGGTGAAACTGTGTATGATCTATATCTCTTATATTAATTATCATGCATTCCTTTATATTGTAAGATATCTCACCCCTTTGCTGATATTTCTCCTACCATGGGAAATGGGCAGGTACTCAAGATTAGTCGTGGATGTTCGAGGTTATTGATGTGAAGTCTTTATGTTGCTTTATGGCTAGTCGAGTTGGTGTCCATTGCTCTGATACGTAGCACTCGGGGGGATTAGTCGTTATTACTTGATTATTGTATTCCATGATGACACTTGTGTTAAGTTGAATAATAAAGATGTTTATAAGTTTAAGCTGTAAGTGGTGAATGAAGTTTTGTTTCGAATGCTATGTATCTTTATTAAATGCAATATAAGTATGTTTGTTGGTTTAAGTCAAATTGTGACATCCCATCTTTGATGAATATTTTTTTAAATGCACTCTGATTTTTGCTTATAATTGCGGGGTAGATTTGGGGTGTTACAGCCATCACCTCATCAGTAACTTCCGCATATGTAACAGGTACCTCCTCGACAACATGTACCGCATCAACAACAGGTACCTCATCAGCAACATGTACCTTATCAACTGTAATTGCTCAGGGTCAGGTGAGCAGAACTGGTCCTGGGACTGCCCCGCCAACCGTTTTTTATGCAAACTAGTTGGATCTATTCGTCTAGCCCGTAGATGGTAAGCATCTGCCGCATCAGCCCTAGCCCGAGATATCGCTTTATCAGTGATCCTGCTGACAATGGTGTTGTCCTTTCCACTGGTCCTCACTAGAAAAATAATAAAATGACAAAATGCAACAAACGAATGTCGATTTTCAAGTTCCTAAACTAGTACTGGCGAAAATTCTGAAAATTCCGGAAAAATTTCAAATTTTTTGAACTACTGGAAATTATTAAATTTCTAGTACAATTGGATTCACAAAAATCTGGAAATTTCATAATTTCCGTTAAAACATTTAGGAAGTTCTATAATTTATGGCAAAAACTTTCAGAAATTCCATTATTTCCGAGAAAAACCTCTGGCAATTCCAAATTTTCGATAAATTACTCACTTTTTCAATAATTTTCGATAGATTCTATAAATTTTTGGTATCGTTGGAGAAATATTGAAATCTACACAACCTTTGAGTGAATTTTAAAAATATTGAAATTTTTTGCAAAACTATTATAGTCTTTTCATTATATTTGAGGGAGTGCTAAGTACAACTTGGATGGTGGCAAGTTAAAATCTTCTGATGAGCTAAGACAACATTTGAAAGCGTGGGCTAAATTGTTGGACTACATTTTTAAACTGTGACAAAATTATATTTGTTTTATGTATTTATTTATTAAGAAATGCCATAAATATGTAAGAGAGTATCTCAATGCATCCCTTGATACTCTTAGCCACCTGACAAAATTCTAATTATGCCCCTTGATTCCGTAGATACACATCCGGAGGCACTTTTTTAAAAAAAATTGGTTTTTCCATCTATGAAAGTGTTAAAAACATAGTGAACATTGGGAAAATTCAAAATATTTCAGTTCAGTAAATCTTTCGTAGATGTATCTACGAAACGTGTAAAAAATAGAGTGTTATGTAGATGTACTTACAGAACCTTCTTCTATATTTTAAATCAGTGTTATTTCACTTCAAAACTCCAATATCTTTAACATCAAAATATAGTACATCAAAGTAGTGTAATGTAAAGGCAATGATATATAGTATACAAAAATAATATGTCGTATAAATAATCCAAATAGTGTCATATTGTTGGCTGGGATTTTCGACAAAGACTAAAATCCATCCAAGAGAAATAAATCCAAAGGGCTCGACTTTGAGAGAGAAGCACCTGAGTCGACCATAGCTCTAGTCGACTTAGAAAGACTTCATCCATAGTTACTTGGTCCTGAAAGTGCCAAAAGCCCATGACTAAACAAACAGTCCAGACCACGAGAGTAAGGGTTATGAAGGGAAAGGAAATACGAATGGAGAACGTGGGTCTTCATGGAGGGAAGTTAGAAGGAAGAACGTGGAGTTCCAACTGGTCGAAAACCACCATGAAGTAGTTATTTTCTATAAGCTTAATTGCAACTTTAGTACCTCTATTTTGTCTTTTTTATTTTGATCCCTCTATTTTAATATCCATTATTTTAGTCTCCCTTTTGAGTTTTTTGTGCAATTTTCCTCCCCCTATTTTGCTTTTTTCTACAAAATTAGTCCCTATTTTTCTCTTTTTCAACAAAAAACTCAAAAGGGGGACCAAAATCGTGGTTTTAAAAATGAGGGGACCGTCGCTACCGCGAAAAATGATCCAGAGTCGCCACTAATATATTTATACCATCGAGGAAAATGAATATCAGAAAAACTAACTCGAATAAGAACAAGGTCTTTCGACCAGAGAAACAGGGTACAAGAGTCGGTTACGCAAGGGGAAGGTGCTAGCACCCCTCACGTCTGTGGTACTCCACAGGATCCACCTATGTTTGTTTCTATCTAAAGGGTGAATCTATTACTAATTCAATGGATGATTAAACCTAAATTTTTTTAATAATTATTGTGCTCGCTAGAGTTGCCTCTATGCCTACGTATCTCCTTATGAAGAATCAGAGCGCCGTAGTTCTGCTAAAGATTTTCTATGTTTTTTATTGTTTGTTGGTTTTTTTAGTGAACAGTTACATCACACTTCGCTGCTCGACCTTTGGAGACTTATGCTGGGAATGAAGCGGAAGTAACCTGCTCTTAAAAGCAAAAAGAAAAGTATGTCGAGCCTTTTGAGAGACTTCCTTAAGCAAGCGAGGCTCGAGCGACTCTTGGTTGGTTTTTTTTAGGGTTGGGAACTTCCACTCAAATGATTCCCTAAAACAAGGGAGACGAGAGCTTCCATTCCCTTTTTATTATTTCCACCCTTTATTAAGTATTTTATTGTGTTTTATTGATTTTTGTCTTTATGCACAAAGGGAACCTACATCTCTAACTACCCCAGTATTATCATACTAATGGCCCCAAGGTCAGGGATAAGGGAATCTCTACCTATGTTAACATGCATAGAATTTAACCTAAGTTGTTCTATATGACTAATCTTAATGAAGATTGAAGTCACCACCCTAAGGGAACATGGTAAGCAAGGTACGAGATAAACAAAAAGAAAAGCAAGTGAAGCCCAAGGTAGGTGACTTAATTAAGTCCCTAACCAAGTCTACTCCTTAGAGAGACTAAATCACAATGAATCCCAAAGGAAAACAATCCACAAAAGGTGACGGAAGAACAAACAACCGTCGCCTCTTAAACTAACCACTACCAAAGTATGAAAGAAGAGGCAAAGCATGAGAATGAGGAAATAAAGCCCTAGGGCAGTAGCAAATCAAGGAAATGAATTTCCTAAATCAAACACAAAAGCATCATGGCATCTCACAAAAATGTTCACAAGAAATTTCCAAAGTATTGCATGGATCGTTACTTAAAAATTAACACACATATATCAATTAGTCAAAGCAAAAAGCATATGAAAACATTGCCTAAGCTAAGGGTCAGTAGTATATCATATCCTTTATAGATCTAAGGCCTTATACCAATCTATGTTAATCACTTAGCTTGAAGCAATACAAAGTTCTAACAAAAACTAGACAAAACTAGGTCAAACTACCTAAACAATTTCAAATTGTGAATGAAGTTAGAAAAATATGAACATATGATAGAAGTCAGTATTGAACAGCCTCTAAGAGGTGTCTAAACAATTATGGGATCATGCCAAAAAGTTCACACAAGATTACAAGTTAATTGGACGAGATATGATACAATCGTCAACCAAAAACAAAGGCATTTACATGTGAAAAGGGAAATTTAAGCAAAGTAAAAAGAAGTGATTTAAAAATTACAACTTCAGGTCCTAAGACCTCTAAACATCCCCTATAATGTCCTAAAAAATATTCAAAGACATTGCACAAAGGCATCCTCGTTTATGAGAAAAAAAAAATTATACAAGTATCAATTACAAACATACATGAATCGGGTCTAAAGACTTCAACCAAGACCTAATCAAAATTGAGAATTAAAACTCTATTTTTTTTAAATAGTATCATACATGAATCCACTATAAGCATACAAAAACTTGCAACAAAATTCATTCCCTAAGGCCTTCAATCAAATGAATTTGCAAAGTATGTCAAAACTAAGTGAATTATGAACACATGTGAGAAAAAACTACCTAAAAAATAGCAAATCAAATTATAAAATCCACAACAACAAAAATACTAAAATTATCCTAAGATGTTAAAGCATCTAAAAAGTATTTTTATGCATTTTTAGTTTGAGTGGAAATTGAGTTACAAGTCAAAAGTTAGAGAAGAAACAATTTCTAAACATTTTCCAAAATTTGTCAGCCAGGGTGCAGTATAATAACATTTGAACTGGAGCTAAACTCATGTCATTGTAGGGCCACGAATTGGGGGTGTGGGAAGCATCTAATTGCTAAGCCCAATTATCATATCATTCTATTACCCAAGTCTCTTCTCCTTAAATCCATATTCCATTTATTTACTTCATATTTCTATTTCATTACAGCATGTTACGTTACTATTATGTCATTCATTTCCTTATAAAATGTAACGTGACACTCCAATGCCCACACATATATCAATCAGTCAATGGTGCAATTAAGTTAGATAAGACAAAAATGAATCAATCAACCAATCAAGTGCTTCCACGCTCACCCTTCCATTAACTCCAAGAATTTGGCAAAGAAAAAAAAAAGGCATGCACACACAAAGGGCCCACGTGAACTAACCCTCCACTCACGTTCAAACATCCTTGAGCCCATGCACGGACGGCGCGGCGGAACCCCACCCCCACTCATCTTCTCCGATGACTCACGGTGGCACCGGTGGTGAACAAAAAAAAAACGATACCACTGTTCCACTCGAATACATGGTGGTGCTAAGTCCTAACCCAACTTCCCGATGATGGAAGCTCGCAGGCCTAGTTCATGCTTCTAAATGCAAAGGAATAGAGAGCTTACTTGTTACGGATCTTGAATCGAAAACGAAAGAAAACTCTACAAGCTGCTTTCCGATTCTTGATGCGAATAGCCACGATTCCAACCGATACAAATCTCTGAGAAATAAACTCAGAGATTTCTTAAACAAGACGTGGAACGAAACGGTGTAGATAAAGATCTTCCAAGAAGATTCCAAATGCGTATGATGATCGTGGCTCAAGGAAAGAGAATATGATGCTGAACTTTTTACATGAAGCCGGATCGAGAAGGTGATGATGGTGATTATACTTGTGTGTTGATGAAGAAGTAGATGCAATTATGGAGGTTGGTGGTTGATGATGGTGGTTGTGAAAATGTGAGAGAGTGAGAGAGAAAAAGAGGATGAAGAGTGTAGAGAAGAGAGAGTAGTGGAAACTGAGAAGAGAAAAAAATGAAGCCTCCCCCTTTGTAATGAGTAATGGTGTTGCTTTTATATGGAGATGCATGGAGTGTATTGTGAGGTAGCTGCATCGGATTATTTCCCATTCCAAACTTACTAAAAACCAGTTTGTGTATCTATAATGTGGCTTATATACGTTTTCACGTGAAGATTCGCATTTACCCATGCATGCTGCAACAGAAAGATAGCATTAATGCCTTAACCAACATATATCCGAGTAGCCAACTTTGTGCCTTTATATCTTCAGCTAGAGTTCATCATTTGTCCCAAACTTATGCTCAACATATAGAGGACATGAGATAGAAAAGATTTTCTTGTTGGAAACTTCTTGAGATAGAGCTTAGAGGCATGATAAAAATAGCCATGAATTCCATGTTCCGCTACTGCAACACCATACACACGCGTGACTTGAGTTCTGGCCTAGCGTCCTCTCAAATGCAACTTCCAGGGGCACGACTTTAATGCTCTACAATACATCTCCTTAACCATACGACCAAAATACAAACTATCTAACTCAATGGATAGAGGGCATGGGATAGAAGAGTCTGATATTTCATTATAATCCTGGAGGTGCTCGTATCATCTTATAAAATGATTTGAAAATGGCACTCCACGTGCTCGATGAATTGCTTGCGCTGCGAGAAATACTGTCTGGCAACATGACTTATATTCAGCATTATCTTCCATCTTTACACTTTCATATCTTTCAATCTATGCTTCAAATGAAAAAACTTCCAACTTCAAAGTTGTTCATATCCATGAGATAAAAAACTTTGATGTTGAACTTGTCTTGAAATAAAGCCTCTTGACACGTGTAAAACAGCCATGAAGTCAGCTGACCAACCAATTCTCAACTTATCCAAAAAATTTCTAAGTGTAGAAACTTCTATTTTTGGAAATTTTACATTTTAACTAATTTTCTCAAAATGGTAATTTTTAAGTTAAAACTTGATCTCATTCATTCCCTTGACTTTTCTTGGCCAATTTTTATCCAAAAAAATCAATATTTAAGATTTAACCCTGATTTTGACCAAAAAAAATCAATTTTCGGATTAATCAATTAGTAATCAGTCTCCAATTAGTAGAAACAGATGAATAACTCCAAATGCCACCCCATGACATTTCATGTCATATAATCAGCTCCTGATTAAAGCATTGACCAAAAAGTCAATTGCGTTGACTTTGGTCAAAAACCCTGATTTAGGAAAACCAGATGAACTTGTAGCTTGTATTCTTTGAATCAAAGCCTTGAACAGAGAGTCATGAAACCCTAATTCCAGGCGAACTTTGATGGGGATGATCCCACACAATTAGACCTCAGATCTTCTTCCTTTGATCAAGAATTCCCTTCTATAGAAATTTCTTTCTTGTCAGCTTTTGAACAATAACAATGGTATGAATGCATGTATTGGATCATGACCTAAATGAAATGTGTTTATGAATGTGATGTTAAACTCTTTTCAGGTTAAGAATTGGTGGACAAATTTTGGGGGTGCAACAGAGACCAAAATCGAAAAAAGTAACAAAATATGGGGACTAAACTTGCAATTAAGCCTTTTCATGAATAAAGAACTTTGTACATAGTTTTAGGGGTTCAAACTTACAAATACTTATACGCTAAACACTCAGAGTACCCAAAAGAACGAGTGAAATGAGTCAAGCAAGGGCTATGTATGTTTGAATCACCTACTTTTCAGCATATTTTATTGTTATGTCATTTACATTCAAGCTTTGTTATTTTGGTTGCATGCTTAAGTTTAACCTCTTGTTTCAATATTTCACAACCATTTGCAAAAAACACCAATTTTGATGTTGAGAGTGTTTGACGCTATGTCAAGCACCTCTTTTTCAAACAACAATATTTGAAAAATCTTGCAAAAACTCTTTGAATCAAAAGCGCTGTTGTGAGATTCCCTAGTCGATCTTGCAAAGTAACCTTTAAAAAGAGACTAACAATGTTTACCAATTTCCAAGGTAAACACATACATAATAAAAAAAGTACATAAATGTAATCGAAATACAGACATCAATAAAATCACAGGCACTACTATTGTGTGTGTCGGACAACATCTTTCTCCTCTACTCTGCCTCTGGCCCCGCCTCTGCGTCCACGTCCTCTGCTGGCTACTCTGCCTCTACTGTCAAGTGCCCCACTGGTCCTGGCACGATTTCGACAATACAAAAATGCCCTATCTGCCACCCCCATGATACCATCCGGGAAGAAACCAGCGGCAATGCCTGCCTGTGCCATGTCAAGTATCTCATGACAATAAGGAGGAACATTGTCAGTATAGTCTAACTAAGACTAATGAGTCTGCAAGATCTCCTCGTAGGCAAGTCTGGGTGGTGATCCCGGTACAGTGGGGATCATGTATGGATGTGACGCCGTGAAGTGCCAAGTGATGTACCCGTCTATGCAGCTTTAGTCTCTCTCTAATTTGGTCGCCCGAGCCTCGTCACGGACCTTGTGATGCTCCTACTTTGCAAAGACCTCATCTATCTACCGACGGGTCATCAAGAGAGGAGCGGAGACAAGAGGGTTGCGAAGTATCGTCTTACAGTACCCGAACTGCCACATAACGCGCTCTAGAAGATAACGAAAAGTGATGGTCGAACTGGCAGCCAACCATCCAGAATATAGGGCAACATCATCACATGCACCCGTCTCACTGTGAGCAGCATAGTAGTCGTATCAGATGTCCTCTACAACCATGCGGTAAAGAGCGTGTTTGTAAGGCTTCGTCACCTGGTTCCCTCTAAGGGGGATGAAGGCACTAGCACGCAGTTTGACCTCAGTTTAGCCAAGCACTTCTCCCTAGCCAATGATCATGGAGAAGTGTTGTAATATCCAACCCTGGATAATCAAGGGGATCAAACATTGTCACAAATATATAATGAAGAACTTTGAGAAAAAGTAGAATGATATAAGATTGTTACCACTAAGAGGGAACAACTGTCAGCCACAGTCCTTGCCTTCCACAGGCATCCCACTCCGAGTCTATGGTAGTTGTACGGCAGTGTAGCCGCTTCCCAGTTGTACTCATGGATACATGCGGTATCTAATAAGTACCTCAGGTAAACGACATATATGTATGAGGAGCTGGTGTCCACAAACAGCTGAGTTCCTAAAAAAAGGAAGGAACATCTCAGCACCCTCTGCCTGTGTATGTCCTCCTCTACTAGGTCACCCGCAGCCTACTGTGACGCAAGGAGCTCGACCTCGTACTGCCGCGTCAAAAAGGAAAACCTCACATGCGCTCCGCGAGTCCTCTCCACCTCCTAAAGAGCGTCCTCAGGATCAGCCCCAAGCTCAGCAATCAGAACCCCTCTCGCTTCCTCCTTCGTCAGCCTACCATGACCAAGAAGGGTTCCTCTAATAGGTATATGCAAGATGCATGTAATATCGTCAAGAGTGATGGTAGTCTCACCATGTAGCAGATGGAATGACGATGTCTATGGGTGCCACCTCTTTGCAAATGCCATCAGCATACCATTTTGTATCGTGTGATACCCAATCTGACACAGGTTCTTCAGCCTAGAAGTTGCAAGGACATCCTAGAACTACGGCTCGGTAGGTTGCACAAGAGATGCAATATTTCAATCGTGGTTGTAGAACTTCCGGGAAGCCCTATCTTGAAAATTTCCAAAGAAAACACAGTTAATAACAAGCAAAGTAAAAATAAATAAAAAACAGAAACTGAGAACAAAAAAGTAATAAGTAATAAGTCTAATAAATTTTACCTCTCCATCCTAGATATGTCTGACTGAATGATCTGCATACTCTGTCAACAAAGATAAAACTGAAGGACCCCCTGGGTAGACGACATGTGCCTTAGTCGCATCAGCCTCCTCGTGCAGCTCAGGAGATCCAGCATCCCTTTACGGAGGTGGCATAAGAGTAGAAGAAATGTCCCAGCGACGTCTGCGAGTAGAGGGTGGCTGTGAGGAACCCTCACCATCGTCCTGAGACCTCTGAAATGAAGTAGTAGATGTGGAAGGCCGCCCCGCTGGAACGGATGTAACAGATACCTTTGATGCAACGGATGTATCAAGTGCATCTACTAGAACGACGAATCTATCCGCCACCTATGACAACATCTGCATCCGTGCACGTCGCACGGATGCATATTGTGCATTCCTCCCAGATATAATGCGGTCTGGATGGTCGGTCATAATGTCTGCATTATATTACAAATAAATTCGGGTTAGATACAATTTAGTTATAACAAAAAAATTGAAAAAAAAAATTACCTCCGTAGATCCACATACGGAAATCTTCCATAAATGTATCTATGGAACGACCTAACATTTCAAAAATCTGGGTTTGTTCCGTAGGTGCATATACGGAACGACCTAACGTTTCATATATTCTGTAGATGCATCTACGTAACGGTCTACAACTTTAGAAACGCAAAAAAGGCATAAGTAACTGTTCACATAGTTGGAAAAAATCAATTTTCACCCCCTGATCATCCGTTTTACACATCAAATAAAACCTACATTGTCTCTAAAGTATGTTTCTAAAAGTAACTAATGATTTCTACACCTAAAAATCTACTCAAACTCTGTTACGGGAAATACTCTAAAATAACTCGAAAACTCAAAAATTTACCGATTAAATTGAGTTTTGAAGTTGTTGGAATGTTTTGGTCGTTGATGTTGACGTTAACGGCCGAACTCGAGAGAAAAAAACAACTTTGGTGGAAGCTTGATTTTTGAATTGAGAGAGTTTGGGAGTTCGAGAAGATGAAAAGTGAAGAATGAGGGAGGAGAAGAGTTTGACGCGAATATAACATCAAATATTTCCGTAGATGCATCTCAGAAAGTCTTCTATAGGTGTATCTACGAAACAAAACAACTTTAAACAAAAAAAATGTTTCCAAAGATACATCTATTAAAGCAGGGGACATTTTAAACAACACACGTGCTGGATAAGAAATTTATTGGATTAGATAAGTGTTTCTCTTCAAATGTAATTAGCACAACAAAAATAAATTAAGACACCCGTTAAAAGTCGTGGCCTAATCCGTCACTTTAAAAACTAAGCGAATAAGATAGTTTTTTTGACTATTTTTTTTAATATAGGGGTGGTGGGTGCATCTGTAGGTTGGGGGTGTCTAATAAAAAACTATGGATTTTCCCGTGAGCTATTTTTCTTGGTCCAGTAACTTGTTCGTTGTTCCTCTTGAGTTTTTCTCGGTCTATATAGCTTATCAATGAGTTGGTGTCTAGTAAAATAAAAATCTGTCATGTTATTTATTTAATCCACTATTCCTATTTTTTCCAACAAACTAACCCATATCATCAACTAACTTGTTAATAACAAACATAACAAGTTAAACTGAATTTGTTGGACTAAAATCTCAACAAATACTTGGCAGTTGTCTTCTCTAAACTTGGCTGGCTGATATAAATAACGAAATAAAATTGTTAGATAAGGACGTAGTTCTTTATACTTATAGGTAGCAGCACTGTACAAAACAAAATTAAACTTCTTTTATACTCTTGAGTCTCAAGTGTATTTGTCAACTTACTTCATGCAAGCACGTATTTTCATTGAATATAGTTGTAACATATATATTGCCTATAAGACATAGATGAGTAGTTGAATATTATTGCACAAAAATAAATTTCATACCTTTAGACTAATAGATATGAGTGTGTAATTTTAAATAAATTTGGCTTTTTTTTAATAGAAAACAAAAAAAAAATAACGAAAGTTATTCGTCTCACTAGGTGTGTCAAGAATAAATAAATATAAAAGATCATATTTCATATCTATAATATAAGAAAACAAATGCCCCTGGAAAATCCAATTATGCCCTTTGTTAGAAAAATGACACATTAATTTCAGGGTTATTTTGTGTCCAAATATTACTTTTTATGACACTTTTCTGATTTTGTCCAATTAAAAGCCTTCATTTTGCCTTTTATCACACAATTGGGTCCCACTATACTAACTTTACCTACCAAACTTTCCAAAATCTCTTTTTTCTGAACAAAAATAAGACATTTGTGTGTTATTGCATGTACAGAGAATAGAAGTTTTGAAAACCAAATGTATATGATCGCGACTTTACGTGTCTATAAATCTGATGACTGCAAGTGCACAGTCGTGTCGTGTAGTTTTAAAAGATATCGAATCCACAGGGACTATGAATCGATCTACCGTTATCTAAGGTTACTATGTAAAGCTAGGGCTACTAATATTTTGAATGTTCCTAAGGGAGAGTGATTGTGAGAAATAAAGAATATAATAAAAGACAGATATCAGTATGTATTTCGTTTAACTTAAGGTGATCCGAAGGTCCATTGGCTTTTGCATAATTTAATTAAAAATCTTTACTAATTCAATTGGTTAAAAATCCTCGTCTCAAACTTTCGCTCTGTTGATTTAGATTACTATCCTAATCCTAATGTACGCTTTCGCCATCCCATTAGATTTTAGAAAAGCTTTTTGGAAACAACGTAATTAATAAAATACCTGTTTTATGAAGTTGTTATCTATTTAAATCTCCTAATCTCAAACTTTCGCTCTGTTGACTCGGACCAAGTTAATATCCCTAACGTACGCTTTCGCCATCCCGCTCGGGTGTAAAAACAATTTTTGAAAATAAATAAGTTCTAATTAGTTTTAATACGCTTTCGCCATCCTTAAAACTAATGTCCTATGTCTACTATCCAGTTAAAGATCTCAAACTTTCGCTCTATTGATTTTAACCTTTGACCGTCTTAAGACCTCAAACTTTCGCTCTATTGTTCTTAAGACTTACTAATTAAATTAGACATACAAACCAAAAACAGGTGATGATTAACAAAACATAATTAAGCCAATTTATTTCGGATCCCTACGGTTAACTTACTTTACATACCGATACCTTAGTAATTTAGCCAGACATATTAATACAGTTAAGCATGCATAAATTAATTTGGCTTATAATAAAAGGCATGTTAATTGGCATATAATATGTCATGCAAGTAAATATATAAATAAAGGCAGTAAATATTAAACCTGAATTAAATAAATTGAAACTGAATCTTCGAGTACTGAACTTCCACCACAGGTTGGCTGGATCGTTCTTCGGAATTTAAACGGACGGAAAATAAAACAAGGAAAATAAAAGGCAATAAATCTAACGTAAGGCTAGATTTATAAAAGGTTCACAATAATTTCCGGTGTAGAAATCGTTGTGAGAAAATAACTGTTTGAATTAAAGGAAGGCAGAAAATATAATGCACGGTACAATTTCGGCAGCACTTCGTTAGCAGGAAATCGGACACTTTGAACTGAAGTATCTGCCTCTATTTATAGGTGAGGCTTTGCAGTTGGATTGCGTGAAAAGAGGAGCTCCAGCAGACTTGGACTTGGAGACGTGCGTCTCCGATTCTTGGGGAAGCTTCGTTGAAGACTTGAGACGTGCGTCTCAAGTGGAGAGAATGTAGGGGACTGGAGACGTGCGTCTCCCTTTTGCTGACGTGGCCAATGAGACGTGGAGACGTGCGTCTCCTCTTTGCAGCATTTAGTTGGGCCACTCGCAAATGGTTCCTTCGTGGGCTGGATTGCTTCTTTGGGCCTTTTGGTCTCTTTCAGCACATTTGGGCCTTATTTGCACTCCCTTTTTACTTCAGCACCCATTTTTCATCTTTTAGGCATAAATAGTGGTCGTTTTAGCTCCATTTCTTCTCCTTTTCACAAATAGTCATAATAAGAGTGTAAAACCTGAAACAAAGCAAAAACTCGCGTAATATCGTAATAAATCAATATAATAAACGGAAAATGCTATAAATATCTATGGATTTCAAGCTAAATATACAATATAAAATCGTGTTATCAGTATACGTATAACATCTTCCCAAGAAACACCTTTTTTAGAAGTTACTTCTTGGTTTCTCTTTCTTTCTTCATTGCTTCTTTCACAAACCCTAACTTTCTGTTTCTCTCACTGTCTTCTCTCCCTCTTTCACAAACCCTACCATATCTCTTTCCCATCCTTCTTCTTTCTATGACTCTGCCTCTATTTCTCTCTCTTTTCTCTGTCACC
>NC_081185.1:107327065-107454565 GCF_029867415.1 Vicia villosa
CCATATAAATTTATTAGAAAGCCCTTATGCTTTTACATTACTCATTCACTCAGACGCGTCATGGAGAGCTTTCACACGCTTTTACTCTTTGAAGCTTTAAGATTTGTTAGATAAAACCTTCATACAACCACTTGCTTGAATTATTCCTGAAGATGAGTCTTAAGATGTATGTTTTTTAGTGCCATCATTAGAGGATTTGTTGTGATCATTAAACCCTAGCTTAGTCTGATTGCATATTTGACTACTTATTATACTTGCACTTAAGTTGTTAGTTGTCATCATCAAAAGCGTATTTTAGAGTATATTGTTTAGATCTTCCTAAACCTTTAAGACATGATTCCACATTCTCCCTATTTTTGATAATGACAATGCATCTCTTAAGGAGGTGGTAAAAGAAACGACAAGTATATAATTGGAGTATTTTAAACCAACACCCCCTCCCCAATTAAGTTAAGAGTATACTCTACTCCCTCTAAGAGTATACTTTCCCACCTTTATCAAAATCAAAAAGGCGAGTAAAGATGTATTGTGATAATTTAAATATGCAAAAATATTGACAAATAAAACATTTAGGAACGGAGGAACATCACTTTTTATTAAAAGCTAAGAATTCAAAGTACAAAGAAAAAATTGTAGAATTGAAATTGTACAGTAAACAAGAAATTACTGAAAGAAAATTAACAAAGCTAGAACGTAAACATTCTAAGACACATAAGTGAGTCTATTCATTTCCATAAGCATCATCGACCATTTTGATGATTTTCTTAATCTTCTCTATATCTTGGGATAAATTCTGACATATATGCAAAACATTGTTGATCTGTATGTCTTCTACTTCTTCTAACTGTTCTTCCTCCTTAATTATTGGATCATCCTGTATTTCTCCATATTTGACAAGAACTTTTATTTATCTGAGGGTGATATAGGTGATCTTATGGTTGTTTGAGTCTTCTGCTTTATCCATGTATCAGTGTTGAAGATTTCTAAGAGTTTGGTGATCTTTGCTCCATAAGAGAGTCATGTTGACTGGTTCTCTTTAGAGAGAATCATGTGGTGAAAGATTCATTCTATCTAATAATTGGAACTTCTTGGCTTATATTTTTAAATATAAAAAATTCCTTCTTATAAATATTTTTTTTAAGTTTAAATAATTGTAAGCTTAATAGTTTCTTATGATATATATGACGCATTTACTTTTTAATTTAAACTAGGTTAGCTTAGTTCTATTTTTTATGAATAGAAATATATTGAGTAAAAAATGAATAGAAAAAACTACAATATTTTAATATAACTTAACCTTTAGTCGTTAGTATAATTAAATTTGTTCAATAAATTTTGGAGGATTTTTGTTTAATAATCAAATTTAAAAAAAAATATATAAAACTAACTAATATTTCAAAAAAATTATTCATCTAATAATCATGTTTGGGGTGTTTTTAGTTTAGCGTCATTCCACATGATGTCTTTTTTTTTAAAAATAAATTCAGTTACCTGCGGATTTTTCTGCGAATCTAGTGTTACCTGCGAATTTATTTACGAAAATATTCCATGTTTGGTCTGCAGGTAAATCCGCAGGTAACACCAAATCCGCAGGTAAATCCGTAGATAATTGGAAAAAATTTATAAAAAAAAAAGGAGACGCTATGTGGGATAGTGCCTACGTGGAAAACACCCCAAACATGATTAGATGGATAATTTTTTAAAATATTAGTTTGTTTTGTATTTTTTTTTAAACTTACTTATTGAAAAAAAAACTTCTAAATTTTGTGTTAAAAAAATGCATTCCATTTCATTAAAAATGTGGTCCAAAATACAACTAGCAACATAATGTAAAAAACACAGACAAGCATAGTTTATAGATGTCCAAAAGAAAAACTAATATTGGACCAAATTAAACTAATGTACGAGTGATAACATTTTGTTTTTTGTTTTTGACAACAACTATATTTTTGCCGAACACATATTTTTTAAAATGTTGCATTATGTACATTTTTAATAATTAAGTTGCAAAATAATGGTGGAAGTCCCACTTGAAAGACAGAATTATACTAATAGATTACATGATCCGATTTTTGTTATCATAAAGTATTATATTATAGGTGTGAAATTTTGGACCTGGATTCCTATTGTTAGAATCTTGTAATTATAGGTTTTGGTTTAAAAATTCTGCAATTATACAGTCATTATTTATATGTTATTGAAATAAATTTTAAGGACTTGAATTTAAAAATTAACAAATAAATCAAAAATATAATAATTTAATTGAATGGTGGGAATATGGCTGCCTGTCACTATTTTACTATTTGAAAGCACAAAATCCATTTCCTAAAACTTCAATTATTTATTGATGACCAATTTTAATGAAAAATATTAAATATATAAGATGAGTTTTATCATCTCAACTTTTTTTTTATATACAAAATATAACAATGAAATTCTGATATTTACTTATAATACTTATAAAAATGAAATTTTGAATATTTACCGTTGAAACAATCTTGTGATTTTTGAGAGTGAAGAAAGAGAGAGATTAAGTTGAAACATCCATCAAACGTGTTCTTTCTATCATCAACACTACCAGCTCAATCTTCATCACAATATTCTACAAGCATAGAACCTAAACCATGAGAATATAACATTCCATAGTCACTTGTACCATTAATGTACTAAAAAACGTTTTTCACTTGATTGATGTGACTGGTTTTTGGCTGAGCTTGATACCTTGCACATACACTTACATCAAATGTGATATCAGATCTGCTAGTTTTAAGATATAGCAAACTTCTATTCATACTTCAGTATAAACTTTGATCAACAATACCTTCTTCATCCTTTGATAACTTCAAATGAGAGGGAGCAGGTGTCCTCTTGTGACTTGTATTTTCTATCCCAAACTTCTTCACTATGTTCTTGGCATACTTACTTTGAGAGATGAAGATAGATTCATCCATATGTTTTACTTAAAGTCCAAGAAAATATGTCAATTCACCAACAAGACTCATCTCAAATTCTGATTGTATTTATTTGACAAAGTGTTCCACCATTTGGTCTGACATTCCTCCAAACACAACATCATCAACATAGATTTGAGCAATCATAAGTTTGCCATCATTCTCCTTGACAAACAAGCTCATGTCCATTACTCCTTTCCTATAACCATTGTTAACAAGAAATTGCGGTAACCTTTCATACCAAGCTCTGAGAGCTTGCTTCAAACCATAGAGAGATTTCTTTAGCTTAAACACATGATCTGGATAAGTAGGATCAATGAATCCCTATGGTTGATCTACATAGATCTCTTCATGTAAGTACCCATTTAGAAAGGCACTTTTCACATCCATTTGAAACAGCTTAAATTTCAACAAGTAGGTCACTCCTAACAAAAGTCTGATTGATTCAAGTCTGGAAACTGAAGCAAAGGTCTCATCAAAGTCTACTCCTTCAATCTGGGTGTAGCCTTGAGCCACAAGTTTGGCATTCTTTTTGGTAACAACTCCACTTTCATCGATTTTGTTCTTTAAAACAAACCTTGTACCAATAACATTTGTTCCATCAAGCCTAGGAACTAAGTCCCAAACCTCATTCCTTTTAAATTGACCAAGTTCTTCTTGCATGGCATTGATCAAGAATTCATCAGTTAAGGCCTCCTTTACATTATTGGTTCCAATCTTAGAAACAAAGCAAGAGTTAGAAACTACTTCCCCCGGTCTTATTGAAATCCCTTGGTTAGGTTTTCCTAAAATAAGTTCCTCAGGATGATCTTTCTGAATTTTGATTAAGGGCCCTTTATCGACTTGAATATCTTCAGGTTCAGCATCAGCTGTTTCAACATTGGTGTCGTCTTCTTCCATATTTTTTGTCTCATCATCCATTTGGAAGGATGTTCCAACATTATCGTTAACATTAAGATCAGTGTCTGTGCTTGAGCCATCAATCACCAGATTTATTGATTCCATCATGACTTGGATTCTAGTGTTGAAAACTCGGTAGGCTCGGCTATTTGTAGAGTAGCCAAGAAATATTTCTTCATCACTTTTGGGATCCATTTTTCTTCTTTGTTCACGATCAACCAAGATGTAGCACTTACTTCCAAATGCATGAAAGTATTTGACAGTAGGTTTCCTTTCTTTCCATAATTCATATATAGTATTTGTTATTCCAGTCCTTAAGGTAACTCTATTGTGGATGTAACACATAATATTCATAACTTCTTTGCATGAAGCATGACTCTTGCTGATTCTTGTAGAGTTCTATTTTTTATTTCCACAAATCCATTATGCCGGGGAGTGTTAGGAGAGGAAAGTTCATGATTGATACCTTCAGAGGCACAAAATTCAATAAACTTGTTATTCTCAAACTCCCTACCATGGTCACTTCTGATCCTGACAATGTTGTTTTCCTTCTCTCTTTGCAGACTTCAAATACTTCTAATTTTTCTTTAATAAAATTTAGCCAAGTGAATCTAGAAAAATTATCAACAACAACATATGCATACCTTTTTTCCACCAAAACTTTTAACTTGGATAAGTCCCATAAGATCCATATGAAGAAGTTCCAGAACTTTTGTTGTGGTACGATGTTGAAGCTTCTGGTGTGACATCTTGGTTTGCTTTCCTATATGACATATTCAAGGATGTGATTTGACTCTATTCTGAGTTTTTTAATGATCTGTCACGATGTTGTGATATTGGGTCAGACATCTTGCCTTAATCCTGTATTTTAGTAGGAACAAACCTAAATCTCAGGGGTTTTCTCTTTATTTTTCGAGAGTTGATGGCTAAACCCAATCCCAGTATGTCATCTTCCTCCTCATACATCTTGAAGAATATCATCCAACATGTTAGATCCATTATTCAACATCCTAACACACTTGATTACATTGTCATGTTGAGATGTTAATAAGGTCACTTTACTTTGGAGTTCATAATTGTCAGCCAAATATTCTTTCTTTTCTTCCTGGAGCTTAGTTATAATCATTATTTGTTTTACTCCTATATGGTAAACTTCCTCAATTTTGTTGCACGGCTCTTTGAAAGGGATAATAAGATCATCCTCAGATATTTCTTCACTACTGGAGTCTTCTCTATAATCCCATCTCCATGTTAAGGAAGTCACAGTCTTAGCAGATTCTTCTTTAGCAGATTCATCATTTGACCACAAAGTAGTCATTCTCTTGGGTTTGATATATGTAGGACATTATGTTCCAATGTGCCAAAGTTCTTTACATTTATTTCACTGAATCCCTTTATCTTGGAGATTGCTGATGTCAGATGAAATATCTTTGACTTTTGCTCTTTCCCTTCTTTCCAGTCTTTGCAACATACTTTTAAATTAACTTCCAAGAAATACAATGGTGTCTGACAATCTTATCTCAGAATCCATAGTACCAGAAATTATGTAGAGTAAAACAACCATCCTTGTTTAAAAATTTATGTAGCCAAGATGCTAACCTCTGATTGATTTTCTCCTCTAGGAACTCAAAGTCCTTGTGTTGAAAACGACCATGTAACATAGGGAAACTCCAGTATTTCTCTAGAGTAAGAGTTTGCTTGATACCCATGTTGGAGACAATTAAATCATTTTACTCCTCTTAGTGGTAGTAGATAAGAACACCTTTAATTTAGCAACAATCACTTTTAGGCAAAAAAAACATGGCAAAACGATTCAAGATATCATAAATGATCCATGCGTGGAAGTTTGAAACCTTCACAAAAAGAAGAACATAATCAGCTAAAAATAAGTGCAATAGAGGGGATCCATTACGAGATAGTTTGACAGGTTTCCAATGGCCTCCATTATCAGCCCTGATGATTGTCTGTGACAAAAATTCCATGCAGATAACGAAGAGATAGGGTGAAAGGGGTCACATTGTCGTACTTCTCTATTTGGAACAAAATTTGGTAGTCATCTGCCATTCCAAAGAATAGACACAGAAGAACTAGTTATAAAGTGCATGATCAACTTTATAGTAATGGGAGGAAACTTATTTCGCTTTAAAAATTATAATTATAGTGTCATAAGACATAACACTTTTACTATATTATATTAAACTTATAAATATGTTGAAATTAGTGTACAAAATAATAATTGAAAGATATAATTGAATTACAATAATTATTATATTATTATATTGAAAAGTAAGAATAACATTTATTTTAATACAAAATTTATTTATTAAAACGATACTCATTTTAAATTTTAAAAAGAAGAGAACATGTTAGAAAATTGTGTATTAAATATTTTTAAAATTTAAACCAAAATTTCTTTTTAATTTTTTAATACAGTTGGTTCAAACAAGCTCTTCCAAGACTAATCATTGTAAGATTATACTCCTTCAATGAAAAAAAATTGCACGATTATACAAAATATTATTCCTTATCACTATTTTAAACCAATAAAATATTTTTAATCTTTATCTTAATTATAAACAAAGTAATCATTTTTACCTTATTTAATACTATTATTTCCCTTTAATATACTCTTTATTTGATTAAAAAAAAGTTTAATAATTATTATTATTATTATTATTATTATTTTTTTGAAAAATAATGAAAAGAATATTTGTCCTATGTTTTTCATAAAACTCAAAAAATTAATTATGTTTAATTATATTCTTAATTAATGTAAAAATATTTATTTTCATTTATAATAATAACAACAAAAAGTACTTATTTTTATTTAAATATACAATCTCAAAAATTAAATCAAAAATATTAAAAACTAATAATATCATTAAATTTATCAATAATTGATAATAAAATCTTCTCTTATCAATGAAGATCAACTTATATTTTCCATAACAATACTAACAGTTTAACTCTTTTCTTCTTATGTTACATAAACTGAAAAAAAATCTATACAATGTTTTAAAAATATGACAAGAAAATGTCTTGTATTTATAGATAGAGGTAGTAAAGTAAAATAAATAAATAAAAATTGGTCAAGTAGCCTAGAACAAGTAGAAATCACGTATTCGAGCTCGCGACTATGTACTGATATCAAATCTGCACATTTCTGTCCAATTATCAATCAAATTACTCTCTATTGTGTAATGAAAATTACTCTCTATTGTATAATGAGTAATTTATTTGAAATAAAATAGTATTTTAAAATAGATGATCTATTTCAATTTTTAATATATTTTTTAAATCATGTCTAAGACTTTTATACAATTTTTTAATCTCTGTAAAATAGTTGGTTAAATTTTATTGTGAAAAGTAGAGTTGTCAAAATGAGTTAGCCTACCAGGCCCGAAAAATTACAGAGTTTGGGCCTTAAAATTAAAGCCCATATTTTAAGGATTTTTTTAGTCTAGCCTTGAAAAGCCTGCTACCCATTAGAACTAGCCTATATGGGCAGTAGGTAGCCCATTAGCCCCGCATAATTATATGTTTTAAAAATATATATTTATATTTATATTGTCTTACTCCAAAATATCACATTGATTTTTTTCATCTCACTAAATCTTATCTCTATTCTATTCAATCTTTCTCTTTTAAATATTATACATTAATATAAGGGTTAAGTATGTTTTTGGTTCCTATATATATATATCTCAAATTTCATATTTAGTCCCTGTTAAAAAAATGACATATTTTAATCCTTATAAAAAATTTATGCATGCATTTTTAGTCCTTGTTATTTTTTAAAATTTTGAAAACTATTTAATTATCTTTAAATTTTTAAATTTTTTAATAATATTTTTCATATGTGTGTTTAGAATACTATAAAATATTTTTGTACCAAATTATAGAAATTTTTAAAATGGGAAGAATTAAATATGAATTTTTTAAATTTTAAAAGATAGTGATAAAAGTAATGTAAATCTTAACTTAGAAATCAAATTTTCAGTTTATTTTTTTCGGGAAACTTTTTATAACGTTCTTAAATGTCTGTAAAATAATCATTCAAAAAAATACATCGGTTTAATATAGTGACTAAAACTACGTGCATAATAATTTTGTGGGACCAAAATATATCATTTTTTTAATAGAGACCAAAAATAAAATTTGATTATTTTATAGGGACCAAAAACATACTTAACCCTTAATATAGTCAACATTCTTTCATCGTATTATATTAGTTTTTCTCTTATGTTAAATATTCAAGTATTATTTATACAATATAGTCATATATTGTATTTAGAAATACATTATAATATTTATAAGATATAATAAGTTCTTAAAAATGTATTATGTTTAAAATAAATATTTAGAGTTTTTATTTTATTTCTTTAATAATAAAGCTCATTCAGGTCGGGTAGTCTAGAGTCCTTACAGGGTCGAGCTCGGGTAATAATTCTCGAGCCCATTTTATACAGGATCTTTTTAGCCCAACCCTAAAAAGTCCAAGATTCGCCAGAGCCCACCTATTTAGGACCGAATAATCCATTTTAACATATCGGATAGGAATGAGGGAATAGTTTAATTTAACCATTCATAATTTTTTAGGGTCTTGCTAACCGGTACCCTTAGAGCAATGGTTAAGCATTTAAAAAAAAGAAAATATTTTATAAAAAATTTAATATTTTAATTTTTGAGACATTAAATACACAGATCATCCGGATAAATTTACAATTTTTAAAGTCTTAACTATTGCCCCGACCCCACTGGTTGGTATTTTCCAATTTTTTATTAAAAAAAGAAAGATATTAAAGAGTGAGTCAGCTCATCTGAAAAGAATTACGGAAAAGAAAGGAGAAAAAGGTGAAGAACAGAAGAAAGAATGAAAATCTGTGATCCTCGTGGATACCAACAACAACAACAAAAACAAAATCCTCTCCGCAACATTTTCTCCTCCAACGACGTCGTTTAACTCCTCCTCTTGAATGAATGGGCAACTGTGGCACCAGAGAAGAATCCGCCGTTGTTTCCAATGCTCAAGGTTCATTTTCACTCTCTCTTTCATTCAGATCTACTCTTCTCCTTCCCCATCATCATCAATCTCAAATTCAAATTCAAATTCATTTTAATTTCAACTAACTCGTAACCAACTCGTAACTAACTTGCATTATTTTCTGTTACAGTTCAGCAGCTACATCCTGCTGCCGGAGCTAGAAACCAAACCACCGGCGCCGGCGGCTCCATTGAACGGAAAAACTCCAGTCTCCGACATCATCTAACCGATTCCGCTTCGGATCTGAGCGAGTCGTGTTCAACGCCTCGCTGGAACAACGCTAATAATAATAATACACTTCTTTATACTCACGTTATAGCTTTCACGCTCTACGAGCTTGAAACCATAACAAAAAGCTTTCGCGCTGATTATATTTTGGGGGAAGGAGGGTTTGGTACTGTTTATAAAGGCTACATTGATGAGAATGTTAGGGTTGGACTTAAGTCTCTTCCGGTTGCGGTTAAGGTGTTGAATAAAGAAGGACTTCAAGGTCATCGAGAGTGGCTCGTAAGTTTCTAATTTTGTTTTGGTGTTTTTAGCTTTTTAATTTGTTCTGAATTTGTACAATTTTGTTGATTTTTGGTTTGTTTGGTGTAGACGGAGGTGAATTTTCTTGGACAGCTTAGGCATCCTAATCTTGTGAAGTTGATTGGTTACTGCTGTGAGGATGATCATAGGCTGCTTGTTTATGAATTCATGTTTCGAGGAAGTCTCGAGAATCATCTATTCCGAAGTATGCTTGATTTTCTTTTGTTTCCTTTGGTAATTTCTTAGATTTTGTTAGGAATTGAATGGGATGGGTTTGGATCTGAGTGAGGAGGATTTCTTAGCAGTGTTGTCAAATAGCAGCTATAATGTTAGAACGTAACAGAATTTTAACCGACCATTTTTTTTCTGCGGTAAACAATTCGATTAATGGCTATAGTACTGCAGCATAGCAGAGTTTGAACAAGTACTATTTTCTAGAGTCTGCGATTGAGAATATTGCATCTTAAGTGTTTGACTTTGGATAAGAGTAATGTGTTATTGAATGACCGATTCAATTGAAATGTATTGTCAATGGTGTTGTTTCATGAGTGTTTTAGTTCTTCATGTTAAATTTTAAGGTAATATTTTATGAGTTAATTGACTTTTGGTTGCACTTGTTCTGTGTTGGTCAAACATTCTTTGAATAACAGGAATGCTTCTGAAGTTTCTAATTAAAATGTTGAAATTTGTGTGATTTCTTTCTAATCTAGAGATGATTACTGTTGTTGTATTAGTTATGAAACTAAGTTTTTCTAGATTCTTGCTGTGTTTTTTCAAATTTCAACTCATTGATATGAATTTTCCTGAGGTTTCCAGAGGCAACTGTTCCTTTAACATGGGCTACAAGAATGATGATTGCTCTTGGTGCTGCCAAAGGGCTTGCCTTTCTCCATAATGCTGAAAGGCCAGTAATCTATCGTGACTTCAAGACGTCTAATATATTATTGGACTCTGTAAGTGTCTGGTATTTTTTAAGTTTATGGCTGTTTAATAAAGATTTGTTATCTTATTTTACTCACTATGTGTTGCCTTTGACTCTACAGGACTATACAGCCAAACTTTCTGATTTTGGGTTAGCTAAAGCAGGGCCTCAAGGTGATGAAACCCATGTATCCACCCGAGTCATGGGTACATATGGTTATGCTGCCCCTGAATATGTAATGACAGGTATGACCTCAATGCTCCTAACATGCTCGTTTGTAAATAAATGGGAAATGTTGCTCGAAAATTTTGACACCATAAAGTTGGTCTTATTCATCATATGTTGTGATTTGAGATTGCGGCTAATACATCTTTGATAATTAATAATGAATTAATTTAAATTTTATGCATCTGGCTGACAGTACATAGACAATAATACAATTGATTGTATTTCTAGTATCAAGGTTTTTATCTCTTTCCAGATCAATCCCATTCTTGCCCTTAGTCTTGAATTATTTTTGTTAACATGATTGAAAGAATTCTTAAAACAATATATGCTTTATTTTTAAATTTAATTTGCAAATTATTTTCCTGTTCTTTGTGTCCTTTCCTTGTGCATGTTCTGTAATAAACAAAGTTTTTTTCATTGTACTATCGCATACTCTCTCCGGAACGAAATATAAGTAAACGTGGTTTGTGAAAAGTTGACATATCTGGTTAAACATTAAGACCACATCAATTTTTCAGATGTACTTTTTTGCCTATATTTCATTCCAGTGTGAGTAGTTCATAGCACAAATCAGTTATTTGCTTAGATGTACCTATTGAGCATGCCAGTTAATATGGGGCTTTGTGTGCATGTGCTCTTGTCATGGTGCATATGTTTGAGCATGAATGGATGCACATCTAAACTTGGCATATGTGAAATTGGTCAGGCCACCTAACAGCTAGGAGTGATGTATATAGCTTCGGGGTTGTTCTTTTGGAGCTTTTAACTGGAAGGAAGTCCGTTGACAAGACCAGACCAGGGAAGGAACAAAGCTTGGTAGATTGGGCACGCCCAAAGCTCAATGACAAGAGAAAGCTCCTGCAAATAATTGATCCTAGATTGGAGAATCAGTATTCAGTTCGGGCGGCACAGAAAGCGTGTAGCCTAGCTTACTACTGCTTGAGTCAAAATCCCAAAGCAAGACCACTAATGAGCGATGTAGTCGAGACATTGGAACCCTTACAAAGTTCTACTGTTGGTGCAGACGAAGTCTCATTATCAGGATCGAATAGTGGGAGTGGCGGTCCTTTTGCCATGAACAAAATCTCCGATTACCGAATGCGTCACAAGTTTTCAAATAACGTTGGCCCAGGTGCTACTTGTCGGTCTCCAAACCCAAACTGCTCACCAGGTCCTGCTGCAGCTTTACGGGTCAGATGATAGTTTCATCCTACAAATCTGTCTGGTGTGCTACTTGTCAAGTAATAGTATTTGCTGTTAAAAATGTGGGTTCACTTCACCCTTGTATTTGTTGCTTTGTAAATGATATATTATGGCGACAAGAAGCCCTGGTGGATGATTTTTGTATCATTGTTTGATATTCTGTTCATTTCGATGGGAGTTATTGTTTGCCGAAATTTCTTTGTAGTTGTAATCATGGTGGCATCAGAACAAATATTCATGGTTCTTCACAACAGAGGTTTGGTTTTTGATTGTTAGGTAAACTGGGTGTGCAAGAGAGTCTTGTCATGTTTTAACAATTTCATAGTTTCTTTTTTCAAGTGATCTATTGGTTTTTCAAAAATTGAAGGATCATTTTTATGCTTTGTACATTGAATATCAAATAATTAATTTTTTTTTAATAAACACTGAATATCAACATCATATAATGTGGTCCAGAACAAAATGATAACGGTTTGTAGCAGTTTTAATGCTCGTGATTAATAGAGTTAGAAATTGAATAGTACAATCCTAAATAGATTTCGTCGTTTAACTAATCTACTTTAACTAACAGTGTCAGATTCTATTATTATTAACATCAATAAATGGTGTACTGTGGATCACTTTAATAATTAGTTTATGGTGGACCAATGGGTGAAATTGATACTCTGTTTAATCACAAAAAAAGAAAAATACCAGCCACACACTTTTTAACACTATTTATTTATTGATGAGACCCCATATATTAGTTATAATAATAATAATTAAAGTACTTGTTTCTTAAAAAGTTGGTTCTTAACATTATTATTTATTCCACTGGAAAATTAACAACCGTCAATGTTTAAAGTAAAACCTCATTATTATCCATGTTTCATGGGGGAGTGAAGTGAATGACCTGATAGATGTGATTTCCATTCAACAAAGACAAACGAAAATTAGTTAAATTCTGAAGCATTCATATTCATTCCCACTTTTTATTTTTCTTTTTTCCTTAGTTTCAATAGATACCAATCAGATCAATGTCTCCCTCTTTCTAGTGGAGTGTTGAAATCTAAATGCATTCAAATAAAAATCATATCTATATTAAAAAAATAAAATATAGAAAAAAAGCCAGATATTATTAAATGTTTTTTAGTAAGAAAGTATGAAAGCAAGAAAGTCAAGAATTAAATCTCAATCATTCATTACTACCACTACCCCATGATTCTTATTAAAAAAGTTATTAAATTTAAAATAAATTTAAAATTATCCTCTAAAATAATGATAAGTATACATTCTTGTCTTTCTTGCTCAAATGGTTCTTACTATATAGCATTACTCAAAAAAAATTACACACACATCTAATTAAAATATTTTAAAATGTCAAGTCATAAAAATATTTTAAAATTTACAGTGTGACTTGACGCTTTACAGGGTCATTATTGGTTGGATATTAAAATAATTTATTAATTTATTATTCAATAATACTTATTTTTTAATCTTATTTATTAATTTAATTTATACTATTTATTTTTATTATCTCATTTGTTTCAACTTTGAAATTTTAAAATATTTTATCAAGCCTATTATTTATTAATATTTTTATAATATTAATTAAAAATAGTTTATAATTTGAATTCCAAAAGAAAAAACAAATTAAACTGTGACCAAAATTTTTAAATCGAATGATTTGTCACTAAATTGTAAGATAATTTTGAATTGAGGATGACAAGCTACTAAAGTATATCATTGTAAAATTTATCATCAAACACCAACGCACATTCATATGGTTAACCATTCCTCAAACTAATTAAAATCAACTTAGCTAACCACAATTTTCATATGACAAACACTTACATATTCATATGGTTAAAATCAGTATAAAATAAATAATAAATCAGAGGCACGAACCACAAAGCCGAACTCGTGCTCATGGCTGAACAAAACTGTCATATTCTCCAAAAACAAAAACAAAAAACAAAAACAAAAAAAGATAAGATAGATAAATGGGGAGAAATGCATGAAATCCTGGTGGTGTGGTGACCCCCCAATGTTTATGTCTCCATATGACAGACATGAATCAGTCTCCAGACACGTGAGTCTTGCTCTCATAGTATTTCTTCTCACTCTCACCTTTCTTCTCATTGCGTTTCTGCATGCAAACAAATAGTGAAAAAGTAAGAAAGACAATAACAATGAGACAGAGTTCCAGACAGTCACATGTAGATGATGAAAATGAGAAATTCTAGATATATTTCCAAGATTCATGCACATGGTGCAAAGGAGGTGTGGCCTAATTGGGAGTAATGCGCCTAAGATCTTGCAAAAGTCAGTCCTTTTTGGTTGGAGAAAATTATTTTTTTAAATACAAAAAACAGCACCTTTTTTCAATATGTTTCTGTACAAATATAAAAACTAGTACTTTAGATTTAGTAGTTGTGAAAGTGATATACTATCTTACAATCTTCTATTTAATACAAGACTTCATTAGATGAAAGTGATATGCTAACTGCAAAACATAACACTTGACATAATCTTTTCGAAACATGCAGGATAATCGACATTACAAAGCTAAAATTAATGGATCTAGCTCCTCTTAATAACTGATATTATATCAGAGCATGTATACCTAATCACGAATGTGATGAATATTAACCGTTGATTTTTTTGCTTTACTAACGAAGCCTAAGCCTAAGCCTAAGCCTTATCCCACTAAATATGGTCGGCTACATTAAGCGTGGTGGTTGGCTACATAGATTAAATTCCGCCATAATGTTTGAATTCTCTCTATCTGATATACTCTCCTTAAAACGGAAATCTACAAATCTCCGTTCTACATGCCCAATCCACCTATTCCTATTTTTCACCATCTTTTTTACTTTAGGTGTTATCCATCACTCTCTCTAATATTGTCATTTCTAATCTTATTCCGTTTAGTCTCACCACACATCCAAGATTTTTAATCTTATTCCGTCTAGTCTTACCACACGAATTCAACCTAACATCCTCATCTCTGCTACACTTACTATATTCTCGTGTTGATTCTCAACCGCCCAATATTTTGTTCCGTACAATATCATAGATCTTATCGTTGTCAGATAATTTTCCCTTCAGCTTGAGCGGTACCTGTGTCACATAAAACCCCCGAGTCCCTCCTCCATTTCAACCACTCAACTTACATCCTTTTTGTTTCCCCATCATTTTGTATTACGGACCTAAGAGAATTAACTCACGTGACTTGTGGAATGATATGATCTTCAACTTTCACCTCTAGGTTAAAAAACGCTTCTCTTTTTGCTGAACTTACATTCCATATACTCTGTCTTACTTCTGCTTATGCGAAAACCATGCAATTCTAAGGCTCATCTCCAAAAGTCTTCAACATCTCATTTAAATCCTCCTTCGACTCTCCAAATAGGACTATATCATTTGCAAAAAGCATACATCTCGCTAGTAGCTCTTGGACGTGTTCTTTGAGTACATCCAAAATTAAAGTAAAAAGGTACGAACTTAGGATTGAACAAAATAACTTCCCCCAGTTGAAGCAAGTTAACTAAGCATAACTAACTAAATTGTATTAATCTTGAAGCCCGGTCTTTGAAACAAACACTGGGACACCACACGACACAGACACTGACACCGATAATGTCAAAAACATAGGATACCGACACTGCTACATATATGATATAGTATTTGAGCTTTATTTATACATCTATTATTATTGAAAAAGTTCTAAATATTCTAATCAAAATTAATGTCTTTAATTCTTTATTGATAATCTTGCTTTAATACATGTTTAACTCTTTTAGATGTGAGTGAGATTTGTCAACAAAAAAAAAAGTATAGGGTGTGTTGAAGCAAAGAAAAAAACAAATTCTTTTGAAGCACTTGTCTTAATTGTCCGACACGTGTTGTATGAATGTCATACGAGTGTTGACACCGATTTAAAGAGTGTCAAAGCAAAGAAAAAAACAATTTTTGGGGACACATGTTTGATTTTTCCGAGTGTATACAAGTGTCAGACATCAGTACATTTCGAACACCGCAACATACCTACTCCTAAAGGTGCCTGTGATTCATAGGTATTAAGATAGGTTTGTAGAGCAGACATCATCTCAAAACGAAGACGACTCATGCTTTATCCCACTAGATGGGTTTAGGCACATAGATATTGATGTTATTGAGCTTTATCAAAAGCTAAATTTTCATTAAAACAATTTAGATTTTTTTTAATGATTTCTTTCAATAGAACACAACTGCTTCAGCCTACCTTTCAATCCTATTTGATCACTTTTCTCAGTAATGCCTCAACAAGTACCACTCCAACAAAAAGAAAACACTATATAGAGCTTTGAGTGAAAATATGTCTTGGCTTGACACACAAGTAAATGATTATGATAAAAAATATGCTGGCGATCTTAAAGAGACAATGAGAAAATAACAAGCTCGAGAATCCAACCATACGAATTAACCAAATAAAAACAAGGTCTGAATATACCTGGTATGCTTCATGATTTGACACAATCCTCCTAATTATTGTAGTAGTTGTTATATCTAAAGGACTATCTAAAACTTGGAATATGCCAAGGCTAATGGGAACGGCATATGGATTCGATTGTTCCTGTATGAAAACCAATGTCAGTAGCAACTTAACATCCTCTTATATTAATTAGAAGTATAAATGATGAATACATCATTGAAGCAGAAAAGTATACAATTTACCTTCTGAAAATCAGTATTTTCGGCACATGTTCCATGAGCAACTACTGAGATGTTAAATGTCGTGATCTGCATTCAAAGAATTTGAACAATGTGTCACATACTCACATTACCACAATCCACGACTCTAATCATGTAACCTCAACGGACGAAAATCAAACTCTTGAAAATAATTAAAAGTCGAATAGCTCAAAAGTGTTTATAACAAGAGAAAAGAGTCATCATACACAAAGAATTAAAAAAAAATAAACAAGCAAAATTTAGACGAACCATATCCTTGGACACCTCCCACGGTGCACCAATTATAACCTCATCCACATAGCGACATGCTAAGACACTTAGACTTCTTTCATGAAGACTCATGATGGGGCGATGTAATCCCCTAGTTGCACTGCTAAGCCGAAAAAATTCAAATATTGTCACCATGTGCATTATATAAACATTAACAATTATAGATCATAGATGCTCAAATTATGCTAAATACAATTTATAACGTTCAATTCAAAGCAGAAGTGTTGCCACTAATGTAAATGCAATAAGCCAACAAAACAGAAGATATGTGTATCTCTAAAAACTAATTCAAATAAGACGGAATTTGTAATAATTCAAAGTTTGATATGTTAAAAAATGGTTCAATTGTGTTACTATTTTATTAATGTATGAAGTAAATATTATTAATTTTAACATAGCCATATGCATTCAACATTTGTATAACACCTTCCAGCCCTAATTCCGTTACAGATTATTAAGGGAGTATGCATGGTTTTAAAATAGCGGATGCGGTTGCAGGTGTTGCAATTGCGGGCATTACGGTGTGAATTTTGATTGGAAGGTGTTTGAAAAACAATTAATGTTAAGATTTATCCTTACAATAGAAGTAAATTGAGTTTTGGGATTCTGAAATTTTGAATTTTGATGAAAATACTTGAAGAAACATGGGCAAAGTTGTCTGACTCTGATGCGGTTTCTAATGCAGCCAGAAGCGTAATTTTAAATCACACCGCAATTGCAGTCCGATGCAGTTGCGTAGACTACAGCATCAGATATATTGCTACCTCAATGTTGCGGACTACAATTTAAAATCATGGGAGTATGTTAACTTCAGCTCATGATAGCTTATGATACACCCTACACATACTATCCAACTGTAATGGTAACAGCAATTGAATAGTAAGAATAATTTCAGAAGCAGAATATTCATTTCTCTCAAATTTTATATAGATAGTTTCTTAGAATTTGAGTTAGTCTAACTCAACCTCACAACAAAACCAGTTTGTAAGGTGTGGATTGCCCAAGATTTATAAACGCTACATAAGTCATATCAATAAGAAATGTGGAACTAAATACAACCCTTCACATCCAACACAATGAAGGTGTTGAAGGCAGCAACGAACGCAACCCAAATGCTGCAATTAGGGGGCTAAGGACACTAGGACAGACCACAGTGAAGGCAGAATTCCCAACATAGTTTACAAATACTAATATGGCATCAGATCACCTACTATTATATCCAAGCACACCAAGCCTTAATAGTGGTGGGCGTGAAGGGATGTATTCAGACAAACCCAAGTACCACATTGAATAGAGATAATGTATGAAATGAGTTTATAAAAAATAACACCCTTCAGATTACAAACTGGTATTGTCATAATTAAATAAGTCCAATATAAAAACCCAAAACAGATTTTTTTGGTTGCTTTTCACTTATGGTAACACTGATTTTTTTCGAAATATTAGCAGGCATGAAAAGGCAGAGATGTAAAGGTATTCAACCTGACTGTCTGATCTGTGTGTATTCCAACAAGAAGAAAATCTCCACGAGCCCGGGCAAGCCTCAAGATCTATATAAAATGAAGATCTGTTAATAAAAGGCACAATATCCAGCTACACATCCATTTAAACAAAGAAAACTCCATAAGATTTTTGTGTTCTTTTTCCATAAAACAATTCGAAACTAAAGGGCTCTACATCACATAGCAATATAGGAGGTTATAACCAGCGATAACAGGATCTAGTATGGATTAGCTTAGTTTGCATGTTTGATTAGATTAGTTTGCATTGAAACAGCTTATAAACATGTTAATGAAGGAGCTTTTAAACTACTAAAAAGCTATTTTTAGGTAATGATGATCGAGCAATACCAAAACACTATAGGATATGCAGTGAATTATTAAGCAATTATTATGTAATAAATTATGCAAACAATACCTCCACATGTCCGGCATGAAAGAGATCAAAAGCGCCATCTATATATACAATGCGTGCATCAGGTCCTGGACTCTGGAACAACAAACAAGAGTAGATTATCACATGATATGAAGAAATTACTGAAATACGCAAGTTTTAATCTGGAGAAAAATGTTACACCATCTTTAAGTTACAAGAAATCAATATATCAGAAAATTTATGAAAAAAAGAAGTTCAAATCACTCAATTGAACTTCCTTCATATACTCCAAGAAAGTCTAGCTACTGTGTAGTTCTTTTTACGGTTTTCCATGAATGTCACTACTTAACAACTACTATAGGTGATCACAACTTCCGATCAACACAAATACAAATGAACGATATACCTAAAATGAATTTCCAGAGGGTAAAGAGTGTTAAATCGGTCAATAAGTTTGTAAATTGTATGCCACCAATGTTGTTGCTTTCCTATTTCTAATAATCCAATGCATACAACATAGCTAACTAAAAGGAAGTTCCATAGCAAGGCTATTGGAGATCAGTTGCTCCCATTGTTAACCCATTTTTGCAATCCTTTCACACAAAAAAACTTTCTCAGGCATAGGAGGATAACTTGGAACTTGGTTAACCCGGATTTGTCTCAGGTTTCCAAAACCATTAAGTGCGATAAACAAGGTAGTTACATGAATACATTTATTAAAACAATGAAAAGTACAAGGAATTCGGACGACAAGGGGTCCTTCATGGCAACAATAGAAACAAAGAGACACACCAATAGAGAAAGATTTTTAATTAAACATACCCTCCCATTTGAAAACTGAACAATTCTACGAGATGTAGGCAGAAAATGAGATACACGGGTTCCACTAGCAACAACACCATCATCAAACTTCTGACCACGGCCATTACTGAACTGTCTTTGTAAAGAAGAATGATTATGAGCATCAGCAATAGTCCTTTCTCTTACACACAGCAGCATTCGACCTGCATTTGAAATTGTCGTATTACACTAGTTATAAATTGTTAAATATATTCTCAAGCAGCCCTATCGTCAAGAAGAAAACGTAACCAAATCTATGCTTGCAGAACAAAGAGAATCATCTAGAATGGCGTAATCAACAAAAACCATCGCTTGTCAAGTGAGAATACTATCATAGTCCACAGAATAATTTATGCTTATCGACTACAAGAAAAATCTTTAACAACACGAGAGCATTCTATTCAAATAATGCAATAATTTATGAAAACTTCATACAACAAAGAGAAACAACACGCCGAATAGCACCACTACCAAATAAAGAAATATCACTCCATTTAAAAGTAAGCATGATAAGACTACTAACCAACAATATCAGTGCTAGAAACTCCTTCAGTGCGCTTGATCTGTTTATAACGTCCAGCCTTTTTAGCATGAGCATAAGCATCCGTTCCATCCGGAAGAACACAAGGATCATCCCCATGAATAATATAATCTATATTATACTCATCAAAAAGCTTCTTCATAAATTCCTCCGTTATCGCATACGGAGCTTCAGGAATAACCTCATCAACCCATTTCACAGCATTCACCATAATCAACCTATCACACCCATCACCACAATCAATATCTCAAATAAATACCAACCAAATACACAAATCAAAATCACAAATGCCAAATCAAAAATCAGTTTCAACATTTACACAAATACCATATATGCAAAAACACATATCTTCCATGTAAGTGCAATCAATTAATTTTTTTAAAAAAATGAAAACAACATCAAAACTATATAAAATAATGAGAAAAAAAACAGCTTTTTACTCCTAAATGGATAATGAAATTGAAATATGGAAAAAAGGGAAAAAGGGGTATGAAACAAAAAAACATAAAAAAATGAAACCTTTCATGTAAAGGGGTAACAGGAGGACCCTTATTAGCAATAATCTCATCATCACTAACAACCCCAACAATCAATTGATCACCAAGAGCACGAGCCTGACGCAGAGCATTACAATGACCATAATGCATCATATCAAAACACCCATCCATGTAAACACGAATCGGTTTTTTGTTCCTTCTTCTACTACTACCATTCCTTTGCCATAACCCAAATGGCCCAGAAGCATATATACCCAATACTGATACACCAACGATCATAACCCCGACAACCCACTTCACCACCGCGTGCTTCTCCGACAACGATTCAATTACACTACTACTACCCATTTCTTCTTTTCCTTGGTTTCTCACTCACCGATGATTCTTCTGGCTATTCCTCATTCGCAGGGTGAGGAACCGAATAATGGTAAACGTGAAGGAATTGTGGAAAGTGAAATATTCGGTTTTTTGGATTGGATGCTTACTTTTTTCCTTTTCAGGTTATTATTGTTCTGTGAAAATAAAATTGGGCCACAAAGGAAGACAGATTTGGTTTGGGGGTGGGATGGGATGGAATAGACAACATTGTAGAGACATAAGAGCCACACAGCCCATCGTATTTTCTGTAGTCTCTTTCATATGTCGGCCCATTCTTTTTCTGTTTTTTGTTTCAAAAAAAACTATTATATTATACTTCTTTTCAAAGAATTCTATTATACTTTAGGAAATACAATTGGCGTCCACCATGTAGCTGGGTAAAAGTGACCTAGGTCATACTAATTATTGTCCACCACTCACTATCATAACATTCTCCAAGACGATGACGAAACAAAGTTTCAATATTGACGTCAATACCATCCCACGAGACTTTGCCGATGGTGGAAAATCTAGTTCCTCTCGTCAGAAATACACTAAAAAGATTATGACGACGCGATAATACGTGCCAATCGTGAAATAATTCGAGTGAAGGAGTCAGAATATGAAATCACCTTCTCTAGCGAGGATGCCATTAACATCATCCCTCATAAGAATAATCTCATGGTGATAACAGTTCAGTATGCTAATTGGGATGTAAAACAGGTGTTGATTAAGCTTGGGAGTTTAACATACTTCTTGTTCTAAAGTGCTTTTAAGGGACTTTAACTCAACCTATATGATATTTGAATATTCCAAGGCCATTTGGTTGGTCTTTTTGGATAACATATATAGGTGAAGGGTCACATAACTCTCAAGACAATGTTTGGGCCAGAGACCATTGCGAAATCTGTAAGGTGAAATATCTTATAGCAAACACCTCATTCCCTTACAACACCATCTTAGGGCGGCCTACCCTCATCTTATTAGGGACAATCTTATCCACCCACCATTTATGTATGAAATATATGCTACCTTACATGCGAGTCATGGTGGTTAAGGGGGATCAAGATATTACCCACGAATATTATCATAATATTTTGGAAATGAGAAAGGAGCAAATCTCCATAGCTGACGCCTCATAGCCAAACATGCAAGAAATAAAGGCTGAGAGCTGGAATCCCATATTGGAGGAAAAACCGAAAGGCTCACTCTTATATAGGACTTGAAAGAGGTACATATTGAACCTTTGAACCACTAAGTCACTAAACTAAGCACTTTTTTAGCGTATGCTGAGAAGGAAGAGTTGATCATCTATTAAGAAGAAACATAGATTTGTTTGCTTGGGTACCCTTTAACATACTAGGGATAGATACCATAATGGTCTGCCACAGTCTCCACTTTGATTCCACTATGAAGTCAGTCTCATAGAGAAAGCGTAAAGGAAGCGAGAAGAAGAAAATCTCCATTTATGAAGAGGTTTAGAAGCTGAGAAGCACTGGTTTTATCACCGAAGTAGAGTACCTATCATGGTTGGCTAACATAGTTCTGGTTTAAAGGGCGTCAAATAAATGGCGCATGTGCGTCGATTTCACAGACCTAACCACCGCCTGCCCCAAGGATCCAAATCCGCTACCTAATATAGATCTTCTGATTAATGGGTCTTCAAGTTACAAAACCCTGAGTTCCATGGATGTTTATTCTGGCTAGAACCAAATCAATATGTGTAGTGTTATATTTGTGAGAGTCCCAAATAGGGGTGATGCAAGGGTTCCCACCCCGTGAGGTGACGCTTAGGGGCTACCTTTCTGTAGAACGAGGTCTCGCCCTCATAATAAGACAGTGCTTGATGCCAATATCCCTTCACCATTTATGGTGACTGAGTCATACCATGACTTCCTGAGAATATTTAGTCAACAACGTCCCCCAGTCAAGGGAGAACAGTTACCACCTCTTAGGGTTTCGTAAGTCTCAGGCCTAAGAGCCTCCATAAATAATTTTCTCCTAACAGCAGAGGATACAAGGCATTCATACCATAAGTGTAACACCCTTCTAAACCCCCGCGACAATTAAAATTAAATCATAGTACATGCAAACAAGGGTGCCACAATTGATAATAAAATAAACATATATGTCATTGTCATGCATACACTAAGGAAGATCTTAACATAACTCATAATTCAAAATCTCATGTTTACACGGCAGAAATAAACCATCAAATTAGCATCACATCATCGATGCATTAATCCTCAAAACAAATTAAACAAATAGAGTTATTATCATAAACTCAAAACAAAACGTTCCCCAGTGTTACATCTATCAGAGCATGACACTTGACGCTAACTAACAAAGACTCATGAGCTAATCCTCACCAAGTCGAAAGCCGCTACCTCAATATGAAAATAACAACATGTAAGGGTGAGTCTCATCGCAATTAACAAATATTATTGCATCACAAATAATAACATGTCATGGTCATATCATTCACCCAATTGTATCATATTCAGACAATTTCAACAAAACACACACACCTAGCACATCATCAAATCATAACACTGAAACGCATTCAATCATGTTATGAAAATAATGCATATGTAATGGGTGACACTATGCATGTGGTACCAAGCATCATCAATGGGAATAACCCACCGACCGATCCAACATCGTCAAGATACGGCCCTGCCAGCACAGGTTCCACACAATGGGAATCATGCCCTTCACTGATCCAACACATCATCATGGATACAGCCTCAACAAATGATTATGAATGAATGCAAACATATATGAACATACTTATACCATCGTCAAGTCAATGAGTAACATCATCCAATACTCAATTCATCATCATCATCATCATCAAAGCATGTTTACATATGTTACGTCATTCAAATATTATCCAATCATCGTCAAACGACCAATAAATCGTCACATGATTATTGCTTCAACATAGTATGTATTATCACATTTCATCACATATATACACAATACATCATTCACCAGGCAATAATTCATGATTCATCAATAATCGAAAGTTACCCCCGTTTCTTCATTTAAACGCATAGGTTATGTTATGAGGTCTATCATACTCAAAACGACACTCAAAACAGGCCAACGGTTCAAAAGATACATCATTTTCAAGTTTGGACAATTTTCTACACAGCAAGGTTCGCTCAGCGACGCAAGGCAGAAGCGAATTCCTTCAGACCTCCGCTCAACGGAATTCTAGCGACGTTAGACAAAAGCTAACCAGATCGGGTCCTCCGCTTAGCGGACCCCCTCCGCTTAGCGGACCTGCGATTTTACCAAATCTCAGGTCTGCGACAGACCCTGCGATTTCACACATTCAAGCCCCAAAATCGACTCTAAGCACCAGATACAGTCATACAATCACAAATTACATCATTATACATCATAAAACATCAAAACGACACATTTTAATCTAACAATTCATGAAATTTCATCAATCATAACATCCCTAACCTAACATACAAATCAATTAACTCAAACGACTTCACGTTCTTCGTGTTCCAAACCTTCAGCTCTTCTTTCACGTTCTTTTCTTCTTTCCCAATTCCTTAATATTTTATGAAAAAAATATTTTAATTTAGTAAAGGGCTTTACTACACAACACCCCCTTGCTTACTAACTTCTCACATGGCCCAACGTTATAAACCATTCCCTTTCCAATTATTTTCATAAAATTCATAATAATTCTAATTATTAATTCAATTTTCCAATTAAACTAAAATTAAAATATTACGGGTGTTACAACTCTCCCCCACTAAAAGAGTTTTCGTCCTCGAAAACGTACCTCAGGTAAAGAGTTTCGGATAGGAATCCTTCATCTGATTTTCCAGCTCCCAGGTGACATTCCCATCAGTTGGTCCTCCCCAAGCCACTCCGACCAAAGCTATCTCTTTACCACGTAATTGCTTCAGCTTCCGATCTTCAATCCTCACAGGTAAAGCCTCAACGGTTAAGTTATCTTTCACCTGTACATCATCTATTTGGATCACATGGGACGGATCCACAATGTATTTCCTCAACTGAGATACATGAAATACATCATGCAAATTCACAAGCATCGGTGGTAACGCAATACGATAGGCTAATTCTCCGACTCTTTCAGAAATCTGAAACGGTCCAATAAAACGCGGAGTCAACTTCTTTGACTTCAAATCCCGACCAATACCTGTCATAGGAGTAACTCTCATAAACACATGATCTCCTTCTTGAAACTCGAGCGTCTTCCTTCTCTTGTCGTGATAACTCTTCTGACGACTTTGAGAAGCTTTCATCTTCTCCTGAATCATTTTAATCTTTTTCGTAGTTTTTTGTACAATTTCTGGCCCGATCACAACACTCTCACCAGATTCATACCAACATAACGGCGTTCAACATCTTCTTCCATACAAAGCCTCAAACGGAGTCATACCAACACTCGAATGATAACTATTATTGTAGGTAAACTCAATCAAAGGCGGATAACTATCCCAAGCACCTCCTTTTTCTAGCACACAAGCACGCAACAAATCCTCCAACGATTGAATCGTCCTCTCAGTTTGTCCATCTGTCTGCGGATGATAAGCAGAACTCAATCTCAGTTTAGTACCTAAAGCCTTCTGCAAACCTTCCCATAACTTAGACGTAAATCTCGGATCTCTGTCAGACACGACACTCGAAGGAATACCATATAGACTAACTATTTTCTCAATATACAATTGAGCCAGCTTCTCCATCGAATAATCCATTCTGACTGGTATAAAATGTGCAGACTTCGTCAACCTGTCCACAATAACCCAGATAGCTTCACAATTCTTAACGGTTCTCGGCAAACCAAAAACAAAATCCATTGATATACTATCCCACTTCTACTCAGGAATAAACATCGGTTGCATATACCCAGATGGCTTCTGATGCTCAATTTTTAACTTCTGACACGTCAAACAGGAATAAACAAACTCAACAATTTCCTTCTTCATTTCAGGCCACCAAAACAGCTTTTTCAGATCATGATACATCTTGGTAGCACCAGGATGAATACTTAATCCACTACGGTGTCCTTCTTCCAGGATACTCTTTCGAAGCGCAACAACATCAGGAACACAAACTCGATTGCCAAACCTCAATATACCATTCTCGTCGATTCTGAATTCACCGTCTTTACCTTTGTTAATTAAAGTCATTTTATCAATCAACTCAACATCAGTTTTCTGACCTTCTCTAATCTCTTCAAGAATACCACTAGTCAGCTTTAGCATAACCAATTTAACACTATTAGAAGTATCTTCACACACCAAACTCAAGTCTCTGAATTGTTCAATCAAATCCAATTCCTTCACCATTAGCATAGACATGTGCAAAGACTTCCTACTCAACGCATCAGCAACAACGTTCGCCTTACCAGGATGGTAATTCAAACCAAAATCATAATCCTTAAGAAATTCCAACCACCTCCTCTGTCTCATATTAAGCTCTTTCTGATCAAAGAGATACTTTAGACTCTTATGGTCACTAAACACCTCGAATCTCGAACCATACAAATAATGTCTCCATAACTTCAAAACAAAAACCACAGCTTCCAACTCTAAATCATGAGTCGGATAATTCCTTTCATGCACTTTGAGTTGCCTCGATGCATAAGCGACCACTTGTTGATTCTGCATTAATACACCAACTAAACCCATCAACGATGCGTCACAGTATACCACAAATGATTCTGCCGGACTCGGAAAAATCAAGATAGGAGCACTTGTGAATCTCTTCTTCAATTCTTGGAATCCTTCTTCACATTTTGCATCCCAAATAAAAGTCTGACCCTTCCTGGTCAATTTAGTTAACAGCAATGCTAACTTCGAAAATCCTTCAATAAACTTTCTGTAGTAACCTGCAAGACCAAGAAAACTACGAATCTCTGACACTGATTTCGGCGCTTCCCACTGAGATACCGCTTCTATTTTCGTAGGGTCAACAACAATACCATCTTTAGAAATCACATGCCCAAGAAAACTAACTTCTTCCAACCAAAATTCACACTTCGATAATTTAGCAAAAAGTTTCTTTCCTTTCAACAATTCCAACACAATTCTAAGATGATCCGCATGCTCTTCCTTACTCTTAGAATATATCAGGATATCACCTATAAACACCACCACGAATTTATCAAGATAAGGATGGAAGATCCTATTCATATACTCTATAAAAACACCAGGTGCATTAGTAACTCCAAACGGCATTACCGAATACTCATAATGTCCATACCTTGTTCTAAAGGCAGTCTTCTGAATATCGTCATCTTTCACACGAATTTGGTGATACCCAGACCTCAGATTAATCTTACTGAATACACACGCTCCAACCAGCTGATCCATCAAATCATCAATCCTCGGCAATGGATACCGATTCTTGATAGTAACCTTGTTCAATTGTTTGTAGTCCACACACAGCCTCATCGAACACTCTTTATTCTTTACTAGTAACACAAGCGCACCCCGCGGAGAAACACTCGTACGATTGAATTTCTTCTCAAGCAATTCTTCCAATTCTTTCTTCAATTCAGCCAACTCAGACGGCGACATACGATACGGTGCCATCGACACTGGACTAGTTCCCGGAATCAAATCAATAGTAAATTCCACTTCTCTTTCTAGTGGAAATTCGTTCACATCTTTCAAAAAAAACTTATGGATATTCACATACCACTGGTAGTTCGCTACTTACCGCTTTCTCTTTCAAATCTATCGATGCAAACAACATAAACACTATTGCACCATCTCCGATAGCCTTGTTCACCTGTCTAGCAGTCATGTTCAGATCATCAGCACTAACAGCTTCAGGAAATAACACTGTCTTCGAAAAACAGTTGATATAAACACGGTTGAACTCTAACCAGTTCATTCCCAGGATTACATCAAGTTGTTTCAACGGAAGGCACACTAAGTCCATTCCAAATTCTCTACCAAAAATATCAATCGGACAATTCAAACAAGTAGATGAAGTAGTTACTGAACCCGACGCAGGAGTGTCAATAATCATACTTCCATTAATATCAGATATTTCTAATCCCAATCTTTTAGCACAATCCAGCGAAATAAATGAATGTGTTGCTCCAGTATCAATAATTGCAATCAAAGGTGTGCCATGAATAAAACACGTACCTTTGATCAATCGATCTTCCGGAGTAGTCTCTGACCCAGACAAGGTAAATACCTTCCCACCAGACTGATTCTTCTTTGGCTTAGGACAATGTGGGCTAATGTGACCTTCTTCACCACAGTTGTAGCAAGTTACAACCTTCTTCTTACAGTCAGCTGCAACATGGCCCACTTTATCACACTTGAAACACTTCTTCTGATCAAGCTTGCAGTCATTCTTACGATGTCCAATCTCGCCACAGTTGTAGCACCTGACAAAAGCACTGGAGTCTCCCCCACTAGGCTTCCTCCAATCACCAGCTTTTGGATTTCCTCTACCATATGGCTTACCTCGGTCCATAGGCTTCTTACCTTTCTTGTCAACCAACTCGCGAGAGTGAGATGACTTTAACTTAAGGTTATCCTCTTCGAAGATCCTGCTACAGTCCACCAAATCGACAAATCGCCGAATCCTCTGATACTTGATACCTTGCTTGATCTCATCACGAAAACCATTCTCAAATTTGATGCACTTTGAGAATTCACTAGCTTCATCATTGTTGTAGTGAAAGTAGTACTTCTCCAACTCAACAAATTTTGAAGCATACTCTGGTACCGTCATATTACCTTGAGTCAGCTCCAAAAATTCGATCTCTTTCTTGCCCATAACATCTTCAGGAAATTACCTTCTCAGGAACTCTCTTTTGAACACCGCCCAAGTAATTACTACACCAGCCGCTTCAAGTTCATCTCTACTGGCCATCCACTAGTCGTCAGCTTCTTCAGACAACATATGTGTACCATACCTCACCTTCAGATCTTCAGCACAACTTATAACTCTGAAAATCCTCTCGTTCTCCTTTAAGCGCTTCTGAGCACCTTCGGGATCATGCGTGCCCTTGAACAACGGAGGATTATTCCTCTGAAATTTCCCCAAAAATTGTCAGTCAGCACCAATCCCAGCTCCATTTGCATTTCCTCCTAGCTCACCAGCAATCATGCCCAGAGCCTTTGCGATAGCATCGTCGTTTCTTCCACCTCTTCCAGCCATTACTCTGCTTAAATCACAAACAATCTAGTCAGAAAAGTATCAACAGTGTTTAACCTGCACTAGTTGCATACACAAGGAAGACTGACACAAGACTCTGGTCACAACGACCAACTATGCTTTGATACCACTATTGTAATACCCTTCTAAACCCTCGCGACAATTAAAATTAAATCAGAGTACATGCAAACAAGGGTGCCACAATTGATAACAAAATAAACATATCTGTCACTGTCATGCATAGACTAAGGAAGATCTTAACATAACTCATAATTCAAAATCTCATGTTTACACAGCGGAAATAAACCATCAAATTAGCACCACATCATCGATGCATTAATCCTCAAAACAAATTAAACAAATAGAGTTATTATCATAAACTCAAAACAAAATGTTCCCCAGTGTTACATCTATCAGAGCATGACACCTGCGCTAACTAACAAAGACTCATGAGCTAATCCTCACCAAGTCGAAAGCCGCTACCTCAATCTGAAAATACAACATGTAAGGGTGAGTCTCATCGCAATTAACAAAATATTATTGCATCATAAATAATAACACGTCATAGTCATATCATTCACCCAATTGTATCATATTCAGACAATTTCAACAAAAAACACACACACCTAGCACATCATCAAATCATAACACTGAAACGCATTCAATCATGTTATGAAAATCATGCATATGTAATGGGTGACACTATGCATGTGGTACCATCAATGGGAATAACCCACCGACCGATCCAACATCGTCAAGATACGACCCTACCAACACAGATTCCACACAATGGGAATCATGCCCTTCACTGATCCAACACATCATCATGGATACAACCTCAACAAATGATTATGAATGAATGCAAACATATATGAACATACTTATACCATCGTCAAGTCAATGAGTAACATCATCCAATACTCAATTCATCATCATCATCATCAAAGCATGTTTACATATGTTACTTCATTCAAATATTATCCAATCATCATCGTCAAACAACCAATAAATTGTCACATGATTATTGCTTCAACATAGTATGTATTATCACATTTCATCACATATATACACAATACATCATTCACCAGGCAATAATTCATGATTCATCAATAATCGGAAGTTACCCTCATTTCTTCATTTAAACGCATAGGTTATGTTATGAGGTCTATCATACTCAAAACGACACTCAAAACAGGCCAACGGTTCAAAAGATACATCATTTTCAAGTTTGGACAATTTTCTACACAGTAAGGTTCGCTCAGCGACGCAAGGCAGAAGCGAATTCCTTTAGACCTCCGCTCAACAGAATTCTAGCGACGTTAGACAAAAGCTAACCAGATCGGGTCCTCCGCTTAGCGGACCTGCGATTTTACCAAATCTCAGGTCTGCGACAGACCCTGCGATTTCACACATTCAAGCCCCAAAATCGACTCTAAGCACCAGATACAGTCATACAATCACAAATTACATCATTATACATCATCACACATCAAAACAACACACTTTAATCCAACAATTCATGAAATTTCATCAATCATAACATCCCTAACCTAACATACAAATCAATTGACTCAAACGACATTCCTAATCAATATTATCATCTAAAAATGCGATAATTGATGCTAACCGGAGAGTCCCCCCTTACCTTTGTCGAAATTCTTGATAGGTCTCTCCCTCTACAGTTCCTCTTCACGTTCTTCGTGTTCCAAACCTCCAGCTCTTCTTTCATGTTCTTTTCTTCTTTCCCAATTCCTTAATATTTTATGAAAAAAATATTTTAATTTAGTAAAGGGCTTTACTACACAACACCCCATTGCTTACTAGCTTCTCACATGTCCCAACGTTATAATCCATTCCCTTTCCAATTATTTTCATAAAATTCATAATAATTCTAATTATTAATTCAATTTTCCAATTAAATTAAAATTAAAATATTACGGGTGTTACAATAAGCATAAGGCTTACATACACAACTTCTCACATCACATGAGTTAGCCCTCTAAAACCACTATAAACGCTGTAACACCATCATACAAGGCCTCTCGCTGTCGCGGGCAAGCCCTGACTGTTATAAACCTATTGAGGCCTCTGAGTATCCCTTACCCTTGTAGGGATACCACACACACATATGTAATTTTTAACCAGTACAATGGTGCCCATTGTGGGGCCCTGATAAAACTAACACGGACCACACCTTTCATTACAACCGTCATACTCACTGTCACCTTCACTCTTGTACCCAAAATTCCCAGCCACGGTCAATTGGAGAGTGCCTTCCCCTACACCGGAGGACACAGGGGGGAAATAGTAATGTTAATTCAAATGCCATGGCGGATATGCATGACGCCATGGAATAAATAAACTGTTAAATCAAAGTCTAGAGGACAATGTCATTATTATCTGACAACACCAACAAGAGACCAATCCCCCATAAGAGAAGGAAGTAGTGGATCTCTAGCCACTTTTAGACAAAATATGGGAAGCGCATGTCCTTAAAGGATTCAAGTCTCCCTCGTTGGCTAAGTTTGATGGATGCAATGATCTTTATGAGCACGTCGCATCCACAAACACACAAATGACCATCATCGAAGGGTTTTATTCCCTGAAGTCACTACTACGGAAAACATTATTCACAACGGTTGTGAAATGCATATAATGACGGTCATATGTCCGTTGTTAGGTAGCATGTGATTATAAGTATGCTTCTTTCCACCACGAGTGTGTGATCGTGGTGATAAAGTAGGTAGCTGGCTACCTATCACAATAATTATCTTTAACAATCGTTGTGATATATATATATATATATATATATATATATATATATATATATATATATATATATATATATATATATATATATATATATGTCATGGGTTCGAAACCCAACAACTGCAATTTATACAACCATTCATATATAAAAGATAACTGTTATGGTATGTATACATGAGTTTATTATAAAATACATAGATTACTTATTTTTCCCTACACATACCTAAACATATACAACCATTCAAATTGATGTAGAAGATAATAATCTAAAGAGTTAAATTATTCTTGAAAAACAACTTAAACGAATCAGTATTTTCTAATTTCATGCATCTCGTAACTCATCTTTCGCTCTTTATCTTAGAGAATTTTATTCAATGACCTAAGTTCTTCATAACAATGGTTCGTTCTCTTCTAGTTTATTTTGAAAAGCATAAATTTGTTGACTAATTCGGATTTATCATCATCACTGCCATCACAATAATCATCAAATAATGATGATGATGATGGTGACGATGATGAGTTCGAATTAGTAAACAAATTTATGCTTTGGACATTGAACCAAATTCTATATGTTAAAGAGCAAGATATGAATTACGAGATGCATAAAATTCAAAAAACATTGATTGATATAAGTTAGTTTTTAAATATAACTTAATTTTCAAATTATTATTTTCTAAATCAATTTAAATGAATGCATGTTCAGTGAATGGTTTGTGAAATAAGAAATTTGCATACGATATAATAAACTCAACTGGATTTTCTTTCAATCTACATAAAAAATTAATGCTGCAAGATTCACAAAAACAAAAACATTGCTAAGTCGCAAGAAGGTTTTTTCTTGTGACTTTGCAATGTTTTGTCCTTGTTCTGAGAAATATTTATCAAGAACATCAACATACAACAACATTTATCAAAATTTATCAATAAAACAACAACAACATACAACAACATATCAACTCATAAAATGTTTCATGAACGTACCTTTTATTGTAAAGATTCGTGGAAAATGAAGACAAAGAAATGATCTACTTGTCTCAGAATGAACTAAAGTTGATCTACTTTGTGTTGCTATGAAAAAAAATACAATGCGGTTGAAGCTTACACAATAGCTTCATTCTTCTTGTATTATTTCTCCATAGTAGCATAAACCATTTGTGAACCATAACAATATTTAACAACATATCAACTCATAAAATATTTGACAAAAGTACCTTTTATTGAAAATATTCGTGGAAAATGAAGATGTTCTTCTTGTACTGTTTATCCATAGCAAAACAAATCATTTGTGAACCCTACAAGTCAAAAAGCACCATATACCAAATGTAAACATTGCCATACATGGAACAAATATGGTAACTAAGATAACACAAAAAAACACAAATCGTGCAAGGTGGACACTCTTTGTAATACGAAATGGAATGATAAAAAAGACATCTTATGAAAAACAAAGATAAAGGGAAACACATATTCACAAAAATGGAAGAAAGCGTATGAATAACATGGAAGAAAACTTATGAAGAAGAAGAAAGATAAAGCGTATGAACTTGATCACCTTTTAGTATGACGAAACCCATGAGGACGAGTTCGCTACATGTGGAGCAGAGAGATGTTAGGGTTTTGTTTTGAGAGTGACAAATATTATATGCTCAAGCTTGATAAATTTGCTTATATATATGTAAAACTTATCACCACGACTGTTAACAAAAACCGTGATAAAATGTAAGTACTATTCACAACGGTTTATGGTAATAACCGTGGTAAAAAGTATTTTAATATTAATATATTTATATGACTATAAAGACATGCCCTTTTTGTAACGAAAAATAAATAATTATTGGTGTTGGGAATCGAAGCAAGTAAGCTTTCATCTATCACAGCGGTTATTATTAAGGACCGTGATGAAATGTCTTATAATAAAATAATAAATAATTCAAGCGCACAAAAATAAGTTAGTATTATGGTTGTTTAAATGGTCGTAGTAATATGGTGTCACCAAAGGTATATTTTGTAGTAGTGAGTGCAAATTATTGTCTAACACCTTCAAGGATGCAGCCTTGTGATGGTACATGTGTCTGCCTCGAGCTTCCATCACCAGTTATCATGAGCTGGTAAAGAAACTTGTGAACTAGTTCACCGCCAAATTTCAGTTATTTACTTTTTTACATTTCCATCTTTCCAATTCCCGCTACTATCTCTATTTTTAACTATAGTGGATGATGTTGATATTATCTTCAAGTGTATTAATCATTTTCTAAAGGGATATTTTGTGGTAGAGATGGTTTGCATGCTCAACATATATTAGACGCACTACGTGGATATGGTTCTACTGTGGCAAGAGATATTTTTTATGTCATTGCTCTAGTTATCCACTTATGGCGAGAAGGAAGATGTCAAATGAGTTTGGCAGAGTTTGTTGCTTCTGCAACCTTAACGCCATTAATAAAGCTTGATGGTAAGATGTGAGCAAGTGTTGTGATTTCTATTGTGAGGCAGTTTGTGTTCAGGGTTACTATGGAATGGGTTAGTAAATATGTAGCACATTATCTTAATGACTTTTTAGTTTGGGGTTGGGATATCGGGTGGTACTGAGGCCATTTTGTAGTGCCAACATGTTGTTAATTCACACGAAGATGGTTTTTTGGATATGCTCACAATAGATTTCTCGAATGCTTTAAATATGGTAGATTGATCAACCTTATTATGCAAGGTGAGGGTAAGATGCCCATCTATTTACTTGTGGGTTGAGTTTCTTAATGGCTAGGAAGCGAGGTTGTTCCTTGGGGATGAACATATTGTGTTACACCTATTCATTCATCAAGTTCGAGACAATTGCAAGCTTCTTCTTAATGCATGGTATCTTTACGATGGACCATGATAGGGGATTCACATGAGGTGGCTAAAGCCCTAGACATCATTCGGGAGACAGGTCCAAGATTAGGTCTCGAATTGAATATGCGTAAGACTGAGAACTTTTGGCCTTCATGTGATGGTAGTAAACTTCATGAAGGTTTATTCTCGTTAGATATTGGGAGGCCGATGTTAGGGATGAAGCTGCTTGAAGGGGCTGTTGGTCGAGATGACAACTTATCAAGGGGTTTTTAGTGAAAAGAGCTTCTAGGACTGTTGAGTTAATGCATCTTTTACCACAACTAAGGGATCTTCAGAGTGAATTTCTTCTGCTTCGATCCTGCATGGGTATTGCCAATTTTTGTGTGGCCTAAGAACATGTCAGAATAATCATGTGGAAGAAGCAACTATTTGGTTGGATAAAGAGTTGCGAAGGGCGATTGAAGACATTGTGGTTGGTGGAGGTTCTTTCTTTGGGGACCTTCAATGGAGGGTGACTTCTTTACTCATTAGAGTTGAAGGATTGGGTTTGTACTCGATAATAGATGTTGCCTCACATTCATATTGATGAAGTGTTCCCTGTTTGTTTATTGTAAGGCGTTTTGAATACATTTAGAGAACACACAACTCATTTTTGGGAGCTTCCAAGCTTCAAATACTAACATGAACTTGTTATGGATGTCATGTTTGATATATTTTGACGGGTCAGAGTAACTGTGAAGAAAGAGGCGCTTGTGAGTTTCGTAACTAACCCACATGAGGGGAGATCAACATTTAGGCTAACAAATATTCTGGCGTGTGAGTGGGTAGGAGGAAAACATGTTTGTGTGGACTTAACTAGAGTTTCTCCACTAGTGAGACTAAGGGTTGAAGGTTCAATTGTGGGACAAGCAGCTCTTAAAGCCACTTCAAGTAAAGTGGTCAAACATGAGAAAGTGTGTTCCAACAATCAACATGCTTTAATATCATTTACCTTTAAGACTTTTGGTTTCTTAACACCAGACAACAGTTGATCTTTTACAGAGAATCAAAAGACTTATGAATAGTAACATTGTATATCCTAAGTCTATTGATGTAATTTTTAAGATGATTGATTTTGCCATCCAAAAAAATTGGGCACAATTTATTGCTCGTTTATCTTCTTTTTTACATAAACTTTAGGTTTAATTGCAATTTTGGTCCCCATGTTATCATTTTTTTTAGTTTTGGTCCTCCTATTTTAAAATCCGGAATTTTAGTCCCTATATTTTAGTTTTATGAGAATTTTAGTCCCCCTGCAAATTCAAAGACGATTTTAAATGAAATGACGCTCATATTGATGATGTTTTAGTGTCAGTTCAGCAGTGAAATATTCAAAAAAATTAATTTTATTTAAGATTTATGTTGAACATGTCATCAATGTGAGTTCCATTTCATTAAAAATTGTCTTCGGATTTATAAGGGGACTAAAATTCTCAAAAAACTAAAATAAAGGGACTAAAATTCAGAATTTTAAAACAGGGGGTTTAAAACTAAAAAAATATAATAATAAGGGGACCAAAATTGCAATTAAGCCTAAACTTTATTATATAATGGGCCCGTTTGTTTTGTTTTTTTTAAATGATTTTTATAGTGTTACTTAATTTTGTGAAAAAATTTTTTACAAAGAAACTTTTTATAAAAACTTCGAATGAAAATTTTGTTTAAATAGTTATTCTTAAAATGTGATTTTAGGTATTTCATTTATTTATGAAAAAAAATTGGATATCAAAATTTCAAAAAGTCACTTAATTTTGAAGCTATTTCAAATAGATTTTCATAAAAATTATTTTTAGAATACAATTTTTTGAAAAAATTACGATTTTGACTAAATTTTAGTCTCAATAATGTGTGTTTATGTTATAGGATGTCAAAATTAATGTTTCATTTTAAAAAAAGCGAATATAAAAAAATTTGTCATATTTTGAAAAACAGTTTTAACAAATTTATTTTAAAAAATACAAAGAAAAAATCAATTCTTTCAAAGCTGAAACAAATTATTTTATTTTGCGTCTAAAAAAATTATAATGGTCTCTTATGTTAGACTCATGTTAGTTTCTAGTTTTTTCGAACCTCTCTTCGTGTGTTAGGAAGCAAAAGCTAAACCCTAACAAGACTAGAGAAAATAAAACTATCTAAAAGAGACAAGGATAAAAATAACTTTGATTTCATTCATTGATTCTAAATGTGTCCATGAGACTACATTATATAACATTCTTAATGGATAATAATAATAACAAAAAAGCCCAAACACTACTAAAAGCCCAATAACCATACTAATAATATACTCCTATTATTACCCTTCTATCATCGTGACTGTGTATCCTAAATTCTTCACTAAAAAACTTCCCCGTTACTGCATCCTTTTTTGTAGTAGCCAATTACCTTCTTCATGTTCAATGCGAAGAACCTTCTCACTTATTACAAGATTTGTTGTACTTACACCAATGAGTTTATCACGAAAAGAAACTTGTTGGTCTTTAATATGATATGAACCTCCATGTATATCAGATGGTTTACATATACTTGAGTTGGATTGATTGCTCTTCGTTGCATAATCTCTCTCTATATCAATGATAACCTATTTTCCATACAAAAAAAATTAGGTCAGGTATTATTCCATACCATTCCTGAAATTATGATAAACTCACAAATGAGTTGAAGTTTGCTTAAACATCTTAATCTTAATTGTAACATGTGTTTGTATATGTATAAGTTATTTTTATTTTGATTGTTAAAGATAAAATATGGTTATACAATATTTATGATTTGCAAGTTATTTTCATAAGTTGTAATGCAAAGTTCATTAAACAAGTTGAAAATAACCCATAGACATGTTACAAGAATTTTTGTATATGGTCATTTTTGTTAAACATAGACGACCCTATTAGCTTGCATTGAAACAAAATCTAGACTGTAGCTAGCATGAGAATAACAAAGAGCCCTACATTGAAAAGTAAACATTCCAACTCACTATCATACGGTGGCAGAGACAACTACATGGCTGTTTTACTAGAAATTAACATTCTCAAAACCAAGACAATGAAAGAGTTGGAACCCAACAAAACAATTGGTTGCTTCACCTTCAAGAATCGATGTAATTATGGCAAGAAAATGACATCGTCCACATTACACTTCAGATGCTCTTCCATCGACTTCTCCCGCCGATGAAGAGGCGCAAATAGGAAAGGGACATTTTGTTTCACAGTTTGGACTTGAGCATCATAAACAAATGGGCCAATTGGAAGAAACACTCTAAATGAAGGAGATTTTGTATGGGCATCTTTAAAAATAGACATGCACCCTGAAAAATGTTTCTTTTTACTATAATACTCTTCGTAATTAAAAAGTGAAAATCTAATAATATAATTTTTTTTTTTTTATTCTTTCGTAAAATTCAAGTTAATTATCAAATTTTTGAGGTGTCTATCGAAATGTTACAATTCAAATATCTTTGTTAAAACTTTGCAATTTTACTTTCATTTTCTTGTTCATACCGTATTTTCTAATAATCAATGATTTTTTTACCATCATTTGCAAAATATCCGATAAAATTTCATATAATTACTTGAGTTTATACCTTCGTTTTTGAGAAATATGGTAAATAATCATGCATTTTTATCGGCAATTTTGAAAAGTCTGAAAAAAATACATAAATGCATAGTCTTTTTCAAGAATTTCGGTAATGAGGTTGTTAATTGGATTTTTCAAAAAAAAACCTATAATCAAAGTATATTTTTTCGGATTTTTTTCAAAAAATTTGATAGGTCATATTTCTATGTTTTTTCTTTATGTAGCGAGAACTAGACGACGAGACATGACTATGGCTTCTAGACAACTTGAGAAATATGTAAAGAGCTCTCGTCTTGCAGGGGCAGGTGACACAAATGATTCACATATCCGGACAGATAAAGTAGTGATAAGTTCTAGCTTTACGTTAAATACGTCGGTACTTATTGACATATTTTCACAAAAAATCATAACAAACTCCCCCGATTTATCTACAAAAAGTAAAAGAAACACCTATTTAGGCTTTTCTTGTATACATTTATAAAAAATATATGAAAAGAACAGGAAAACCACGAATTAACACGAAGAAAACAGGCAAAAGCATAACCCTGGAAAAGCAAGGCTCGCTAGGACCCATAAACAGGCGCGGTAAGCGCAAAGTAGGGTTAGGTGGAAACATTGAGTGCAAGTACTTCATGGTTAAACAAGGGTTGGCGCACTAGTCAAATGGGTGGTGCGCTAGGCGAGTAAAGGCGGCTAAGGACACATGGAAGGCATGCAAGCGTTGCTTACTGAAGAAGAAAAGTTGGATGGTCAGAGTTATACAACCGGGTAGGCGCGCTAGGCGCAAGAACAGTGAGCCCAGTGTGCGCCTCAGAGTTTTGCCTATAAATAAAAGTTTTCAGTTCAATGCAAAGGGAGTTTCAATGGTGTAAGTAGGAGATTTTTGACATGATGAGCTCGATACATGAAATAGATGCCAAGAAAATACTTAGTAAAAAGTGATGATGTTTGGGGATGTGTTCGACAAAAATGAGATATACAGTGTGAGCCTCAGAGTTTTGCCTATAAATAAAAGTTTTTCAGTTCAATGCAAAGGGAGTTTCAATGGTGTAAGTATGAGATTTTTGACATGATGAGCTCGATACATGAAATAGATGCCAAGAAAATACTTAGTAAAAAGTGATGATGTTTGGGGATGTGTTCGACAAAAATGAGATATACAGTGTGAGCCTCAGAGTTTTGCCTATAAATAAAAGTTTTTCAGTTCAATGCAAAGGAAGTTTCAATGGTGTAAGCAGGAGATTTTTGACATGATGAGCTCGACACATGAAATAGATGCCAAGAAAATACTTAGTAAAAAGTGATGATTGTTTGGGGATGTGTTCGAAAAAATGAGATATACTCTCTGTGAGATCACAATCCTGGTGAATGATCAACTATTGACTTTGACTTATTTAAAAATCGTAGTTTGGTCAAGTAAAATATTCTGATGTATGATATGGTTCATGGATAATCATGATATTGATTATGAACTTGCATTTGCAAAAGAACACCATGCCATAAATACAATAAGTAAGTTGGGGATAGTTGATAAGTGTCATATTTACGTTTAATACGTCGGCACTTATTAGCTTATTTCATAAGCAATCATTATAAAAACCCTCGATTTATCTATGAAAATTAAACAAAAACCTATTTAGGCTTTTCTTATATACATTTATGAAAAACAAGTGAAAAGAACTAGAAAACCATGAATCATCCAGAAGAAAATAGGCAGAAGTAGAATCTCTAAAAAAGCAAGGCTTGCTAGGCTCCACCTATAGGAACGCTAGGCGCAAAGTAGGACTGAGTGAAAACACCAGGTGCAAGTACTTCATGGTGAAGGACACGTGGAAGGCAAGCAAGAATTGATTGCTGAAGAAGAAAAACAGGATAGTTAGAATTTTCAAAGCAGGATAGGCACACTAGGCGCAAGAATGCTGCACCCTGTGAGAGCCTCATAATTTTTTTTCCAATATATAGAAGTTTTGAGTTTAATGCAAATGGAGTTTTGCTAGATCAAAGGAGTACAAAATTGGACAACGCAGATCACACTTCCGAAATCGATAACTCGGAGTTACCGTTGTTATGCTAGCCATGAGTAAGCATACATAAAATCTCTACCGGTTTAATTTAACACTACATTAGATGAAAATATTATTTGTTGACACTTTAATTTAACACTACATTAGATGAAAACTAGCATTACATAATTCCATGATGAAGATAGCTTAACATGAAATTACTTAACATAACTTAACATAAAAATAACATGAACATAACTTAAACACTGCTAGATGATTCAGGATGTTTCAACATCTTATTAATATCGCCAACAAATTGGGAAATTGTTGCATCCACCTCGATCAGACCCTTTATTTCATATTGGTGATATGCGCTCCACATGAATTTTAAATCTTCATCGTCTTCAGCTCAAATTTACTAAAAAATAATCTTCATTTTATTACCGATTGATGGCGAACAATACTCGATCTTAACCACCTTTCTATTTTCGGTATGGTGTACAAGATTATCCATTTTAAATTTAGAACAGCAAGAGGGTGTCCTTTCTGAGCCTAAAACCAATAAAGTGTCAGAAAAATTTCAACCGCTGAAATTTAATACTACCAAATTTTTTTAGTGTTATGTTAAAAATCCGATAATCAATAACTTTTTTGAAAAAACCCGGTAATCTCATTAATTTTATGGAAAACTCGGTAAATTAACACTACCAATTTTTTCATGGTTATGAAAAAATCCGTAAATCTCAGGGGCTTCTGAAAAAGATTGATACATTTTGACACAAATCGTTTTAGAAAAAAAATCGTAAAAATGCATATCAAATTTATTGAATGGACTACCAGATTTTTTGTCCATATATCGCATTTTTTACTACACCATCAAATTTATTAATAATATAACTAAACTTGAGATGGTTTCTTGTAATGTTCACAGTTAATCAATTAAGGTTTTTAAAAGAGTGGATCTTTTGATGAAGAAGGTGAATACATGCTGAGAAAAAGAAAAAAAATAGTAGAACAAAAGCAAATATACTTCTTAGATCAGTTATTAAAAACAAATTCAAAAAAGTACTTGTTAAGTTGGGTTAAAAGTCTGACTTTACACATCATGACTAATTACAACGCTCATGAATCTGTCGGGCACGTAACCGACATGTTAACTCATTTTTAACTGACTTAACAAGTATTTTTTTGTAGTAGTAAATGATCAAGTAGTTTTCTACGACTATTTGAGCACCATAATTTCCAAGTAGTCTATCTAGTGGAGGTTTTTGTGGATCTTCCATTGTGTTATTGAACTCTAACTATTTTTATCATCTAAATATTTTCTTAATAGAATTTCCTTTCGATTCGCACGAGTGATTCTTTTGATTTATGCATCAGAAAGAAACTCAGATACATGGTAACCTCACATACAAGGTTAAAAAGTTCTAATAAAATAAATAAATGTTTTTATTGTTGTGCAAAAGATTTCAACTTATAATAAAAATTAATTGATTATAAAGAAATTGTGGTAGTTCCCTGCAACAACTCCAAAAACTTGATGACGAATTTGGAAAGTATACCAAATCGTTGCAAGTAATAAACAAGGAGATAAATCCCCAAGTATCGATCTTGTACACTGCAAATTATTTCTTATTAATCAATCTTAGTGTATTATAAGTTGAACAAAAGGGTTTATAAATTTGAGAATAATATGAAGATATAAATAGAAAAATTTTAAATTAATAATAAAATATGTCAGGGATGAGGCTAACTTTAGATTCTCCTTGTAGTCCTTATTTTGACATTGCCAATTTATGTAAGTGATCTTAGCGTGGTTTATTAAAGATGAAAGATATAGTTACATCATAAATTTTTATTGTTTGTGACTTCGTAATATATATTTAAATATTTTTTATTAATGTTTAAACTTTTTCAACATATAAAGTTATGGAGGAGTATCATTTTCTGCATGAGATTAGAAATAAAAAGTCTAAATGGATTTTACTTAAAGTAAGTGGTTTTAATTTTGAGATTCATTTACATCGATAATATATTTATTTTTTTGTGTATTATTACTTACTATATAAAATTTACTTATATACGAGATTACAATCATTATTCCATGAGTGTATGATTATTATGTCATAAAATATATGTTGGACATTGTTTATGTCAATATTGTTGATTCGTGAGTAAGTAATATATTTTTAAGTAGTTATATTATGATATTTAGTGAATGATGGTTTATCATTAATCTATGACGTGTGTGTATGTTGCACAACTTATTTTCTTCAGATTTATGAGAGTCAGTAGATCTGAGTATTTTGTGAGTTGTTGGATGAATTTTTCTATTTGATATCATTTTGTGCAAAGAATTTAATGGTTTGTTTTTTTTTTTAAGATTTTGAATATGATTATGCACTTTATCTATTTTGTTTTGGCCGTGTAGTTTGATAATAATATGAAACAAATTCGTTTCATTTAAATATATCCAATTTGAATTTTTGTAAATAGGTTGTATCCAAAAAAATTAAACGGTTAATAGTTAAAAAAAGAGATTGATATCACATTTGGTTAAAATGCAAGATTGATGTGAAAACAATAGATATTATATCAAACTAGTAACAAACCCGTGCATACGCACGGGTTCTGGTCGGACACGCGCATTATTTTCACAGATACAAATTGTTGTTTTATAAAAATATATTAATGAGAACAAAATTAATATTTGAAATACAAAAATATTTTTATTCAAAATAAATTATAACAGGTTTTGAAAATAAAGTCGCATGGTATTTAGTAATTATTTAACAACTAAAATGTATGATTAAAAAAAAATTAAAAGAGAGTCAAAGCGTATGGAAAAAAAATTGTGACATTAAGAAAGTTTTTTTTTTTAAACACAAAGTTGAATTTCCAACAAATATAATAATAAGGAAATAGTAAAACAAAAATATTTATTTTTTGACATCATTTATAAAAATACATAAATAGGTAGCATATTTTTTCTCATACATTAAAATAATATTGTTTATAAATATACTTGGGTTAATCATAGATTTTTTTCCGTATTTTGATATCATTTAAAAAAATATTTGAATCAATAGTACATTTTTTCCCGTATAAAAAAATAATACTGCTAAAAAATTAATTCAGTAAATATTTTAAAGCACATATATCAGTGAGATATAAGTTTTTGTAGTTTCAAATTTAAAATTTGTAGATAAAAATGCAATTATTAAATATTTATTTAATTTAAATATTTAAATAATTAAATTTTATTATGCTTTTTCAACATAAAGCAATGGGTAAATTATTTTATCATTTTTTATAAAAAAATTGTCATTTTAAATCGGATAAATTTGTTTTTATCAATTAATTATTATATAAGAGTACCACTTTTAAAATGAGGCATACAAAATAAATAAATTGATAATCAATTATTTAATAGAGTTTTCATCATATATTGTTTTCCTTCCATATTAAAGTTATAAGATACCATCTATGCGATAGATGCGTGGTAGAAATCTTAATGGAATTGTCCTACCTAATTTTAGGTTTGATTTTCAATTTTGTCTTTTCATAATCAATAATAAAACATTTCTTAAATAACATAATAATAATAATAATATAATTATAATAAATAGTTTATTTATAATTAAAAAGTGAATAAAATAGCAGTGTTACATACATACATCACTTTAGAGCAACAACATTATTGTAGGCATTACCGGTTCATTGCAGAGCAAATTGATAAATTAAATGACAACATATATTGATCCTTAAATTGATACTACATTTCCATATTCTCAATTTTGATTGAAGATAAAATTCTTGGATAGTACATTGACTCTTACACACAATGAACTTGTGTGTCCTTTTTGCCTTGAGATCCATAAACCTTAACTTGCATTCATCATTGACTGTCATACCGAATGCTGCATTTGCCTATTGAATTGCAATAACAAACACATCATAATCATCAACTTCAATTGCCACACCAGAATATCAGCATCCATGAATTTGTTCAGTAGTCTATGGACTTTCCTATTTGATGCCATGCTGTAAGAATGTCTTTAATAAGGAGTTTTCGTTTCTTCATTCCCTGTAAACATCAAAGTCAGAAACTTGATCAGTTAATGAGCTTAACACGTGATGGTTTTATATTTAAAGAAATTTGTTGTCAAATCATCATTTTCTCTATGTTATATAGAAGCTATTTGACAACACTACATCCAATTAGGATAAGTATACCTAGCAGGAAAAAAGAATCAAATTACATAAACCAGTGAAGAAGAAAGATTCTCAAATTCATATCATAAGTAGTTTTCCACATAGATGTCATTTCAAAGATTATGAAATGAAGATTAAAATAACTATACTCTGTCATTCTAACAACATTTTTGGTAACACATTTATAGGGTGCTGAAAGAGCAATGAATCATCTATCTATTACATGTTTGCAGCTGCCACTATATTGTGGTTCTTGCATGATATGCATCATACTGAAATTTGGTGTGCTTTAAATCTTAGGAAACTTTGCAATGTAACAGAAGAGAGCTGCCATGTAATAGGCACATTGACCTCATCAGGTGACAACAACTTTGAAGGATCGTGTGTAAATAAAGTCCCGATCTCATATTATTTAGGACTCTGAGTTCATGCAGGTACGTGAGCTTTGACATATTATTCACTCCTTACGGTAGAACTTCGGCATCTTTATGATAAATATTGGAAGCTTTAACAACAATCTGCATATTACAAACCAGATTTCATAATAACATCATCTCCATAATCAATCAAGTCAGGCATGATAACACCATCTCCATTATGAAGGCTGTAAAAAACATTGCCATAAAAATGGAAGAAAAACCTAAATCTATCAAAGTTGGATTCAGAAAACTTAACTTGCACTTAATTGAAGATGATGGACACTTACCTCCACAACAAACCTGTCAAAAAATTAATCAAGAAACCCACCTCTTGTAAAACAAAAGGTACACTTACAAAATCACTGCAGACACAAAATAAGCTAATGTTGTTGTTGTCGCTGCCGAAATTATCTAAAACTTGCATTTTTTTTCCAATTTGTATCTGATGCAACTGCAATAGTGATGTGATATCACATGAAGCGACTTCTCTCCTCCGCACTGCCACGACCGCCCCACTATTGACTGCAATTAACTGCCTAGGGTTTAGGATTAGACATGTCAATCACAATTTTTTAATGCTGTAGAAATCTTTTTTTTGTTTGTTTCTTGCATTAGATCTGATTCAGTTATGCATAAACAAAATGTTCATTTTAAAACTATATTATGATTTCAACTTTAATTATATGTCACTCAACCATTAATTGACAAAATAGTGCCTCCAAGGAAAAATATAAAACTGTAATATCACAATCTGACCATAGGAAGTAGGTAATAAAATGCCTGATATTTATTTCCACAACTTTACGACGTTGTCGCGACTCGCAAAGGCAACCAATCTTGTGATAGGAGACTGAGGCAATGTAGATATCACATTCACATGTGCATGAATTGTCATGCTCTTGTTCTGAGCCATGTCCCACAACTCTATGGACTGCACACCACCATACAAAGAAGAGTAACCTTAGATGCATAAACTAAAATCACATTTCATGCATGAAAGGTTCGAAACATAAACTATTACAGTGTTAAAAAAGGTATCCAATTGAAAATCTTTATCTTATTGAGGAAGTTAGAGCTAGCAATTGGAGATAGAAATGTGTCAACACATATTAAGTTCGGTTGAAAAAACATACATGTATTCTAAATAAGTGCTTGGTATAAGAGTAAATATGGAGTAAGTCAGCAGCAACATCAAGCCGACATCATTTCAGAAGCACTTATTCACAAATTAACCATAAAAGTTAAAAATATTTGCAGAGCATCAAGTATTGATAAAGGATGATACTGTAATTTTCTTTAACCCGATCACTGGCTTGTCCTTCACACCTTCCAAGCCTCATTGGGAAGGACCATACACAAAAGCATATACTCAATATAAAATATATAGTTAGCAGGTTCAAAGCCCATACACAAATCTAAGCCTTATTGGGATCCCTTACAGCAAAGTAACCTAAAGAAAAACAGAGAATGATTAGTAACTTAACAGGGTAGGCATGGTAATGAGAAAATTAGAGAAAACCAAAAAATTGTTCATACCACTTCCAGCAACAACATAACGGATCTACTAATCAATATGCAGATGTTCTTCAAAGAAGGTCTTGATATTGTCATCATATTGTGGCAACTTTTATGGGGAGATCTCACAAACATCCTGCACAAAATGATCCATTGGATAAAAATCTAAAAAACATGAACATGGACAAGATATTTTTATCGCTCTAGGATTAATATCAAGGCCATAGATCTGCAAAAATTATTAATGTTAGCGGAGAAAATAGATAGTAGGTGAAGAGGAAACAAACACATTGTGGTTGAAGGAAACCTTTGAAGGCAGTCACTTCTCAGCGACGACAATGGAGATCCATACATTTCCACAACCTAACTCAGTAAGCTTGGCTAATCTAATAATCTGCAAAAACCAAAAAGGTATCATAAAATCAAACAAGTTTACTAAAAACCAAAATCTAACATAAAGCCAAACATGTATCATAAACCAAACATAACTCTTAAATGAAAAAGGCAAAAAAATTCAGGACACACAGACATTAAAGAAATGTAAAATAGTTTAGGTAAACCCTAAAAATAGGAAAGCAGATGCATTTTATTCAAATGAGTCAGGTTAGGGTTTTCGAATAACAGGAAAGCAGATGCATTTTTAAATGATCGAGCCATTTGAAGTTGAATGACAACACAACAAATGAGGAATTTGAGTTTTAGAAGTAGACGAAGGAAGAAGATGTAACGGTGGAATAAGATGAAAGTTAAAGATTTTGTGAAAAAATGAAGAATGTGAAAAGAGAGGAGGGTTAAGGTGAGAGAGAAGTGAGGTTAAGTGTGTTTAGAAAACCAGCATGTGTGATTAGAACCTTGCAAACTTGGGGGAAGCATCGGTACTTTTCACCAAAAAGTTTGTTTAAATTCAAATATTATATTTAATTAGGTACCACTTAGTTGTTCTTCAATTATTAAGACAAATGAAGTTTGCTATTTGTACACTAAAGAAAGTAACTATGTTTGAGATAGAACCAATTGTGCAATTTGGTTGCAAAAAATAAATTTTGGACACAATTTACCCCTAATTTGATGAGGTGGAGGATAAAGACAAAAGGTTAAATTGGTGTTTTCCAGAACCATTAATTTTCTTATATTATAGATAGAAAATTCACTAACATGAAAAGTCAATCTATCACATCAATGGATATGAGAAAACTAAAGTGAAATATGATTATCACTTTGGTGAAATTTGATAGAATATGTAGGCAAAGGGAAATTGTGTCTCATCAAAGATGACATGTCATGAAATAATGATCTTTCTATGTGACAAATCTAAACATTTGTAACCTCTGTTATTAGTAGGATACTCTATGAAGATACACAGGATTGAGTGTGGTTGTAGTTTATTAATGGTAGTGGATGGAAACAATGGATAACAAAGACAATCAAAGACACAAATGTGTGTGTAGGAGGGATCACGATGATAAAAAAGTTTGGTAGGAGAGTAATTGGACAAATTATTTTGGGGGAAGGATATTAAAAATATAGATGGACATTTGAAGTGCGTGATGCTAAAATGAGGAAGGGACACATGAATGAGCGAGAAAAGTGTGAATCATGTTGTTAATGATACGTATTTTAGGTTTTGCTTTACCATTTTGTGTTGAAGTGTGAGGGCAAGAGAAACAAAAAATAATACCATTATCAACACAGTATTTATGAAATAATGAACTATCATATTCACGTCTGTTATCATATTGAAAATATTTAACAATTTGAGAAAATTGTGTGTGAATATGACTAGAAAGTGAGGTGAAATTTTGAAAGAATTGAGACTTGTTGCTTAGAGGTAATGTCCATAAAAATCAGAATAATCATCAAAGAATAAAACATAAAATCGATGATCGGAGGAGCCTAAAATCGGTGATATCAATAAGTCACTGTGTAAAATATCAGAAGAAATTAAAATAACATTTTTGGACGAATTAAAAGGTAACTTAACATGTTTGCTAAACACACAAGAATTACAAATTGTCTTAGTATTCAAATGTTCACTACTAATGAACTTATTTTTATGAAGAGACTACAAATAGAAGGATGGCCGAGATGACTGTGTTAGAGATTATAAGCAAGACCAGCAAAGTGAGAGTGAGAGGTGGCCGGATAGAGATCGCCAAGGCTATTACATCTCATGATAGAAATCCCTGTCTGAAAGTTAAATATCGAGAAACCAAATGGATCAAAGGAAACAAAAACATTATTGTCAGTAGTGAGTTAACGCACAAAAATCAAAATTTTAATAATTTGTGGTGCGTGTATAACATGGTTAAGGTTTAAAGGTTTGTTTTTGTGAGATGTAGATAAAGTTATGATGAGACATTCAGTCACATGGTCAAACCAGCAACCATTCACACGGTTCTTACCATTACTCGGTCCAAGTCATGGCATATTCATTAACTAGATATCCATAATGCATTTCTACATGGTGATCTTCGTGAGACAATCTATATGCATCAACCATTGGGTTTTCTTGATCCTCATCACTCAAATTATGGGTGCCGCTTGCAAAAATCATTTATGATCTTAAGCAAGCGCCTCGTGCCTGGTACCAGGGCTTAACTGACTTTGTCTCCACCATTGGATTTCACCATATCAGCTCTGATCACTCACTCTTCATCTGAGTTTGTTATGAAGGATTTAGGACCGTTGAGCTATTTTCTAGATATTATAATGACCGAAAATGTAGAAGGATTATTTCTTAGTCAGAGTATCTACGCCAACGGCATAATTGCTCGAGCAGGCATGACCTCATACAAACCATCCTCTACTCTAATTGACACAAAGCAGGAGCTCAGTATCTTTTTCGGCACTCCATATGATGATCCTACATTATATCAGAGTCTTACCGGTGCTTTGCAGTATCTCACATTTACCTATCTTGACATCTCATATGTTGTTCAACAAATGTGTCTTCACATGCATGCTCCATGCACTGAGTACATGCTTGAAGTGAAACGCATCGCACGTTATGTTCAAGGCACCTTACAATATGGTTTATCCTTCTCCTATCGAGAAATTAGTTTCCTACACAGATGCTGATTGGGGTGGATGTCCCGACATTCGTCGATCTACTTCGGGTTATTGTGTTTTTCTTGGTGACAACCTAATTTCACGGTCTTCCAAGCGACAACTCACACTTTCCTGTTCCAGTACAGAGGTTGATTACCGGGACATTGCTAATGCGGATTCAGAATCATGCTGGCTCCGCAACCTTCTCTTGGAGCTTCATTTTCCTATTTCCCAGGCTACTCTTGCGTACTGTGACAATGTTAGTGTTATCTACCTATCCGACAATCCTATCCGGCAACCCTATCCAGCATTAGCGCACAAAATACAATGAAATGGACATTCACTTTGTTTGGGAGATGGTCGCTCGTGGTCAATCTCACATTCTTCATGTTCCTTCCTAGCACCAGATTGTCGATATCTTCATCAACGAGTTCCCTAAATTTTCTTTGATGATTTTCGAAACAGTATGAGCATCTGTCAACCTCCCGCTTCGACTGCGAGGGTGTGATAGAATATGTATTTATATTATCACATCAACTATAACATGTAATGAACTGTAAATCTCTCTCTATATAAAACATTATTTGTATTGCTATTCTAACACGAATGACCTCAATATCTCTCAATATCTTTCAAAATTCTATAACTGATGTGAAATAAAAAAGTTCACCTCGACGGATTATCCGATAGATAACCAACTAACTTATCACATCACACTATTTACATTGTTTTGTCAGGAGATGTGAAATGTTCATTCCTATTGACAGACGCGAAATGTCATTTCTCAAAAGTTAAAGATTAACTCATAATTGTAATTATAATTTTTCAAATAAATATATATCTAAAAAATAATTTTTTTGAAAAGTTATTCAAAATAACTTTGAATTAAGTGATTTTTGAAAATTTGATACCTAAAAAAATTATAGCTAAAGGAAAAAATATTTTATGAAATATTATTTAAACTAATTTGAATTTTGAATATTATTTTTAAATTTCTTTTGTAAATTTTTTAAAACAAAAAAAAACACTATATAAATTATTTTGAAAAAACTAAAACAAACATATAATTGCTTTGATATACTAAAAAGTCTTAATATTATTTGGAATTTAAAATTAATGATATTTTACATGCAACACTCACACTTTTAACTAAACGAGACTTATTTTTTCAATAAACCAAAACGTGATGAGTTCTTACACTTTATTTCTTTGATGTAGTAATCAAGAGACTTAAGATCGGTCAGAGCATTAACATTAGAAAAAAAAGACCAAATCCCATGCTCAGAGAGATCAACAACTTGAGTTCAATTGGACAATAACCAAACACATTTGATGAAGAAAACACGCCTAATTAATACTACATCTTAAAAGAAAAAGGCCATAAAAGTTGAAGTTCAAGAAATAATAACAAGAGGCAAGGAAACAAAAAATGACATGAAGAAGAAGTGATCAAGAATCAATTGCATTTGATAGGTAAAAGACGAAATAGTTAGTAGAAAAGTGTTAGTGGCTCATTGCTAAGGCCAAAAACATGCTGCAAGCAATTTAGCTTTAAAAGCAAAGACAAAACACGTATCTCATCAATCTATCAATAACTATCACTCTTATTTTGTACTAGATGATGCTACTAGTAAGAGGAGGCTCCACCATTCTATAGATATGATATGATATCTATTATGGAAAAGATGGGAGAAAGGAAAGATATGGGAGTGATGTTCCCCGTGGTTTGAATCCTATGTTGGAAACAAATTTGCAGCCAAATCAATTCAAACTAATTGAAAATACTAATGATTTTTAGTGATATTTTTTCATTGAAATGGTTGTCAATAAATTTGATTCTACAAAATTAAGTTTGTTTAAATTAAAATTGAAATGAGGTGAAGTGATCTATTATGTTAGTATAATTTTACTCTAAAACTAATTTTATAAAGTTGGTTATAATTAACAGTGAATTGAATGTGAAATAATTTTTGGTTAAATATAGTTATTTAATAATGAATTGTTATTAGACACTTGGATTTTTTTAATTGTTTGAAGATTTTTTATTTGCCAAATAATTGAATAAAGTTGAAAGAAAGTCACAACTATTATATTGTTGAGGAATTGGATCAATTATGTAATGGTATAAAGTTTATAATTTACTGGTACGTAGAAAACTTAACTTACATCAAATGAATCGAGGGTACATAGAAAACTTAATTTACATCAAATGAATCGAGGCTATAATAGTGAACAAATTACTTTTTTCTATTTCTATTGTATTTTAAACACTTTTAAATTGTCTTAGAGTTTATATATAAGAATACATATGGTAATTCAGTCTATACTCGAGTTTGCACAAGACCGATGAAAACTCGGATGTAGGGAAGATGAAATCCATAATTTTGTGTGAAGAGGATAGGCTTTTCTGGTTGTGTATTTCTGAATTTTGAATGCTCAATTTATAGGTTAGAATAGTATTGTTTCACAAGGTTGCAACCCTTGATGAAACACGCACTTTCAGTAACACTTTTACCAAATATTGCAATGTTTCGCCTACAACAACACTTTTGCTAAATGTTGTGTACTATTTCGCCTATATCAACAATTTTACCAAATATTGCACTGTTTCGCTTATATAAACAATTTTACCAAATGTTGCACTGTTTCGCCTACATCAACACTTCAAAGGATTTGCCTATTCTGACTACATTCTACAACACTTCACAAAGCATTGTCAATTTTTGAATTCAAAATACGAACTGCCTATTGCAACACTTTATGAGTGTTGCTAATTTCAGAATTCAAAAAACAATCTTGACTTATGTATTTTTTTGTCATTTTATAACACACTCATGGTGATTAATTATCAACTATTTATTCATTATTAAAAGAAGATACCACCAAATGCCCTAAAATACTTTTTTTCTTTTAAAATTTTACACATGAAAAACGACTAACAAGTAAATGCCAGATGTCCAAAATATTGTAACTTCTCATTCAATCTCACTGTGACACATGACATAACAAATTCAAATTCACTTTTATCTATTTCCCTCTCACAAATCCCCCAAATCCACTTTTGCGCAAATATAAAATTTATCTTATTAAATATTTATTAGTGTATAAATGTATACAACGTAGGCATTTAGTTTTTGTTTTATGACATATTTAATCAACTCTATTTATTTATTATTATTTAAAATATTAATTAACATATTTTTAAATTTTAATAAAATTAAGAGTTTATTTTTGAAAATAGATAATACTCAATAGCAATACAAACAATTAACTTTTCATCTCACAAATCACTATCCGCAAAATATCAATTTTATTTTAATTAACAATTATTTTTATTTTAGACAGAAAATTCTTATTTTAAATGTAAAAATTTCTCTTTTTCTCATGGGTCACTATCGAAAAAATATGTATTTTATTTTAATTAATAATTACATTTATTTGAGACACAATTTTTTTATTTTAAAATGTCAAAATTTCTGTTTTTCTCACGTGTCACTATTAGCAAAATACCGATTTTATTTTAATTAAAAATTGTCTTTATTTTAGACATAAAAATCTTATTTTCAAAAATAAAAAATTCTCTTTTCCTCACGGGCCACTATCAATAAAATAAGTATTTTATTTTAATTAATAATTATCTTTATTTGAGACACAGATTTTTTTTAATTTTCAAATGTCAGATAATTATCTCCATTTAACAGACTTCTTTTTTCTTTTTGTATGATTGTTTAATACAACTAAATGTATATTATCATTATTTATTTTATAAATAAATAATTCATTCCAAATTAATATGTGCATATAAATAAAATCTATATCGCAATAAATAAATCTACTCGTGCGGAAGCACGAGTATTTTGCTAGTTATTATTTACAACAATCCCCCACTTGTTCTAATAATAACAATATCAATTCCTGAAAAAGGGAAACATTAATACAGTTAAGTATCTATCGATTTGAACTTAACTTTTGTATTGACAACACAAAGTCTAATCGAAACATTAGGTAGAAATGTTTTGAACTATTATCCCTTGTGATTATATCGGTGTTACCTTACACACTCTCTTTAATAGTCCTTCACCTACATTCCTCGCCTAGAACTATTTATGGTCATGTGCATTTCCTATTTCGTGATTTTTTTTATGAGAGAAACTCTAATTCCCACTTTGACTCTAATTCCCACTTTGAGACGACACCATCTTGAAATTCGCATAGGTGAAGTTTATATTGTATCTATCTTTCTCGAGATACATTTTCTCTACATTGAACTTTATTAAGAGTTTGAAAAACTCAACCCTCAATATGCAATAGTCAACATTGTCACATAATTTTGTACAAACATCCAAATCAACGACTTGTTGTTACCTATTGAATCTTAGGTTAAGATTTTCTTAACTTCGGATTGGGTTGCTACCGTTGTTGGAACTCTTATTCAAGGAGTTTCAATCGCATTCCTCTCGAGACAGTCTTTACTAAATCTCTGGCTAATGCCTTAGTAAATGGATCAGCCAAATTATAGCTCGATCGTAAATATGTGAGTGAAATGATTACACCCTTACTCAATTTTCTCACAAAAAAAAATCTAAGTCATATGTGCCTTGACTTTTCATTATACACTATGTTGAATGCTTTAACTAAAGTGGCTTGACTCTTGCAATGCACCAATACCATCGAAACATTGTCTTTAGCCATTGGAACTTCCAACAGAAGGTCCCTCAACCATTAAACTTCTCGACTAGGGGTGGGAATAGGCTAGGCTAGGCTAGGCTTTACAAGGCCTAGGCTTGGCCTACGATAAACTTACAAGGCCTGAGTCTGGCCTATGGCCTACTATAGGCTCGATTTTTCAGCCTGGCCTAGCCTTTTTAAAAGTCTGGCCTGATCTGAAAGCCTATTTAAAAGCCTCTTTCTTATTAATATTTTCAATTAATTCATATTACTTAAGAAGCCTTATAGGTCATATATATATATATATATATATATATATATATATATATATATATATATATATATATATATATATATATATATATATATATATATATATATGAACATTTAGACCGGCCTATTTAGTATTTTTTTTAATATATATGCATATATAGACCAATCTATTTACACTTTTTCTAATATATATATGCATATATAGGCCAACCTATTTAGACTAATTTTAATATATATGAAAAATATAGGTCGGCCTACAAGACTTTATAGGCTTTTTTAATAGCCTAGGCCTGACCTATTTTATTAAATAGGCTTTTAAAAAGCTCAAGCCTGGCCTTTTTATCAAATAGACCTGGCCTGGCCTGGCCTTAAGTAGGCTAGGCTATAGGCCCCTGTAGGCCGGCCTGGCCTATTCCCACCCCTATTCTCGACCAACGGAAGTAAGATCCACGGACTCTGACTCCATGGTTAAGAGAATTATACGTGTTTGTTTCTTGCTCTTCCAACAAATTGCATCCCCAACTAGTGTAAACATTCACCTAGCTATATATTTATAATCTCTGACGCTCGATATCCAACTCGTTTGTATATATATATATATATATATATATATATATATATATATATTATGACAGGAAACTTACCATAGCGAAGGCAAAGAATTTTGGTTTTCACAAGATATCCGAAAATTCGAGTGATGGCCTCCCAGTGCTTAGTGTTTGGATTACTAGTGAATCTGCTCATTTTACTAATCACAAATGTTGTATTATGTCTAGTACATTGCATCAAGTACATTATACAACCAATTTCACTTGCATATTCCAATTGAGGCACAACTCTCCCATCATTATTTTAAAGTTTGACACTAGGATCAAATGAAGTACTCACTTTCTTGAAATGTAAGTCTTTAAACTTATCAAGTACTTTTTCAACATAGTGTGTTTGACTAAGTTCATAAGCCCCACTATTCCATTTTACTTTGATCCAAAAGAGTGTCCATTATTTTAAAATCTTTCATCTTGAGTGTGGAAATTAAAAGCCTCATTGTTTCTAAGATTCCATTCATCTCTTTGCTAATGATCAATATGTAATCAATGTGGAGACAAAAAAATACCACAATGTTATCACACCAATTTGTACAAACATTTGTCACAAGAACTAGATTAAGCAGGTTTTTAGATAATCATACACGATGATGCAAGAAGGTTTTTTAGATTAAGAAACGGGTGAAATTATAAGCAATTTAGAGTGGTATAGTTTAAATTGCAATGGGCACCTTAATTAGGTTCACTTGTCTCAAATCTTCACTTGAATTTTTATGCTTAATCTTTTTGATCAAATTCATCACTAATGTGCATGAAACTTTTGAGCATTTTCTTCTTTGATAATCTTTGTCTTCATTAAAACTGATATAGATATAGAATGTAATCTTTACAATCTCCCCTTTTGATGATGAAAAACTCTTTGAATTCATGTTTTGATAATGATTAAAAAATATGCCCTTAATTTGTGTATCTTCCCTTAATTTGTGAATCTTGCAATCACATAGTCAAACTATAAATGTCATTGTTTTGGTGCTTGTTTTATTCCATACAAGAATTTGACAAACTTGCTCATCTTTTATTCATTATTAGGAAGCACATAAACTTCCGGTTGCTTTATGTAAGTTTATTGATCGAGATCTCAATTTAAGAATTTTAATATGGCATCCATTGATGAACTATAAGGTCATGCAAAGAAGCTAATGCAAACGATACTCTAATTTTCATTGGGCTTGCTACTAGTGCATATGTATCAAAATAATTAACATATTATTTTTTCTGAAACCATTGGCTTATAATCTAGCTTTGTAAGGTATGTATCGACAAAAAACATTCATCATACACTAAATCATTTCTTTAAAATTGAATGCATATTGTTATTATAATATTTTCCGTATTAATACTCAAAACAAACATTTGACTTATCCTAAAAGTACACAGAATTAACCTTCTCGTGAATAAATAATTTATATTTATCATTCATTATCTTTATCCATTTTTATTTTGCTTTCAATATACTAAATATATTAATAGCATCTTAATATATTTAATATTAATATCAATGTGAACTAAAATTAATAAATAATACAAACAAATTACTTAATTGAAAATATAATATTTAACATGGAATTTACATTCAAGTATATACCACAAATCAAATATATTCTTAAATATGATTCAAATTCACATATTTAAATCACTTCAAAATCATGCATATACAAATTTAATGTCACATCTTAAACTTAACAAAATAAACATTACTTTTAACATATTATACATGACCCAGTTGAGTGTAAATTGGCGAATAGATGAGTTAAGAATAGAGTTCGCCTTGGAAATCTTATAGGTTATGAGATGACCTGTTGAGTGTGAGGATTATGGAATATTATTGTTTACTCTATTGATGAGTATTGTTGAGCACATATGCTAATATTTTTCCCTTTTGCTGAGCAATGTTGAATAAATATATAATTATATGCGTAGTGTTGAGTTGTAATTACACACACACACACACACACACACACACACACACACACATATATATATATATATATATATATATATATATATATATATATATATATATATATATATATATATATATATATATTATTGAGATGAGTAGTTCAGATGAGGGACTACATGTTGTTGAGTTGTAATTACATATATATATATATATATATATATATATATATATATATATATATATATATATATATATATATATATATATATATATATATATATATATATATATATATATATATATATATATATATATATATATATATATATATATATATATATATATATATATATATATATATTGTTGAGATGAGTATCTCAGTTGAGGAACTATAGTGGTGGCCTGATAGTGGCAAAGTTATGGGTTTATATGAGGAATTGTTTACTAAGTAGTATATTGGTGTTGCCTGTTGCATTCATGTATCATGTATATCATAAATAGGTAGGACTTCGATCTAGTTAGGTGGTCTCAAATTCATTGGTAGAATCATTGGTTTAGATAAGGAACCAGAGACGAATCTCAGACTCATTGGTGGATTCATTAGTTCAGATGAAGAACCAAATACGGGTCTCAGACTCATTCGTGGAATCGTTAGTTCAGACGAGGAACCAAATACGTTGGATCAATCAGTAACACAACTCTAAAATCTAAAATACTTGGTGCCATATGCATGTTGAAGTAGAAGAATCACATTGCATTACATAAAGTTGCATTTGCGATTGTTATATGTCTGTGAACTATTTTACGTGATTGCTGAATATTGCTATTAAAATTATCCCACATATTTTATGCACCAATAATATTTATGAATGTATTCTCACCCCTGTTTGTTTCCTGTGGTGCTCTTTACGCCTGTGATAAGTGGCGAAGCCAGCGCCCGGACACCTATGGAAGCTGCCCAGGCTCTTCCTTATCTCTTCTAAACTTCAAAATCTCATCACAATGGTCTCTCTCTCACTCAAGAAATCGAAACTTCCCGGGAAGTATCAGAGTCAATTGTCTCTCTCTCACTCTAGAATCTGCGTTCTTCTTGAAATCGAAATAGGGCGGGTAGAAGAACAGTAATGGTTGTGGCGCGTTCTGAATCATGGTGTCGGGAATTGGTGGTTGTAGTCGCAGAACAGTGATCGTGTTTAGATGTCGAATCGTCACGAGTTCTCTTCTTCTTTTTCTGTTACTTTTAAGCTCGATTTTTGATGTGGAATCGTTGTTGTGTTGTTATTCATTGTTGTTGCAAGTTTTGGTTTATGAATTGGTGAAGAATTATTGCTGAATTTATCAATTTGTGTTATGCACACCAAGTGTTCGGTAAAATGCCTGAACCATGTTCTTTTGTTTTTTTGTCTTGAAATCTCTTTGTTGTTGGTCCAAGTTGTTGTTATCTCATTGTAGTCGACTGTGGTTGGAAAATTGATGGAGAATTAGTGTCATATCAACCGTTTAACATCTTGCACACCAAGTGCTCGACGAAATGACTAAGTGGATATGTCGGTGATATGTCGTCGTTATGTAAGGTATTATGCAACTATCTTCTAGTATGCAGGTATGTATTCATGTGTATAAGATTTTTATAGCTCGCCAGCACTCAATTGGAGGAATACATTTTCATATTTCTTATTGGCTCCTGATACTCCCAAACCATAAGACTTTCCTCTAGTATGCAGGTATGTATTCTTATGTATAAGATTTTCAGTGTAATGCAGTCCTCATTTTATCATTCTAATTGGTGTTTATCATTGTGATGTAGGGATATATTGCTAGAGTATGGGAAATACATGATGAATCTTGGGATTTTATTGTTTGAACCGTTGTCATATGTTTTACGACTGAATCCAAACCATCTAAAAGACATGGATTATGCAGAAGCACTATTTCTCTTTGCCATTACTATCTTTCATGTACTCAACTTGAATTAACTTTGAGAGCAACCAAACATTCTAACAATGATTTTATCACAATGCTTCTCCAAGATCATATTGGTGGTCTTAAAGTACTTCATCAAGATAAATGGATTGATATTAAACTTCATACTTAATGTTGGAGATCTTCTGCAGGCAAGTTTTTTGCATTCTTTTGTGTTTACTTAAAAATGAGGCATATTAAACACTAACTATTTGTTGGTTTGAATTGTAGCTTATCACGTGAAAAGACTTTGCCCATTATTGACACGTGTGGGAGAGTAAGATTAATTTGGCGTCACCACTAAATCATCATAGTTAGCATTAAATGTCTTGCACACTATTTTCTTCCAACATTCATCCAAGGATTTCCCTAACTAACGTTTGAATCACCTTATAGACATATTTTAACGTTGCCCATATATGAAATCCGCCTCACACTTGAGGGACCCACCTTCAACAAAAGGAAGCTGCTTTACACATGAGGGTCTCGTTCAATTAAGAGAGACAAGACTAAATCACTTATCCCTTTCCAAGCCCTCATGCTTGAAGGACTGTATATTGATATATTTATAAAGAGCTTATGAAAAGCGATAGGATTGATGCACCGCCTTGCCATAAGGACCTCTCAAACGCCCTTTGACGAGATCGGCCGTCTGTTTATCACATGTATCACACCTTTATTTGATATTTTGCCCATTTATAGAATAACTTGCTTAACATATGGAAATGGGGAAGTGGAGTTTCTACAATCCATTATAATGAAGAATAAGGCATGCAGAAGTTAACCATGTTCCCCTAAATATTTGGAGATTCATTTTCAACGGTTCTTATTTAATAAATATTAAACGATTTTGTTAGGAAATAATAAACTAAATAACAGTACCTATCAATTTTTTTTCTTATTATGGCTTTTAATTATTTTTAAAATTTTTATCATGAATATATATATATATATATATATATATATATATATATATATATATATATATATATATATATATATATATATATATATATATATATATATATATATTAATAATTAACTAAAGTTTATATTTTAAATACTATTTAAACAAATATGTAAGTTTATAAAAAAAATGTTTTGACTAAAATATATTTAATGGTGATTTTATTATCAATAGTGTTTTTTTAATCAATGGATAATTTGATTGAATCGAAAAGCAGCCAATATAAAAATGATCACAAGGATGCAGCTCAAAAGTTCAAGCAGACAAACCCTAAACACTCTTAAAGCATTAACCTAACTAAGTATTGACGTAATTTTGTATGGGTCTATCCCTGTAAACTATCATATCTATTATATTTTTTATTCAATTTTCTGTATATGCACATCATTTTCCAAACATATATCATTTCTATATCTCCATATCTCTTGGATATTCTCCGTTGTCGCAAGTTTTAGTTAATTCTTAGTTTTCTTTTAAAGTAAACATTAAAAAAACTTTTCTTTTTTTAAAATGCAACCATTATATATATATATATATATATATATATATATATATATATATATATATATATATATATATATATATATATATATATATATATATATATATATATATATATATATATATATATATATATATATATATATATATATGGAGTTTGCTAACGTAGACCCACTTGATTTATAAAGGTCTATTTTAGCAAGATGCCCCTTAATGTGTATTTAACTATTTTTTAGTACGAAAGTGATAGAATCTAAATGATTTTTTTTTTTTTAAATATGTCTAATGATTTTTAATTGATATTAAATTTTATAAATATGATTTATATGATAATAATTTTAATTTAATGGTGAATTTTATTATAAGTATAAGAGTTATCGGATGTGTCATGCTATTAAGTTTGATGTCTTATATATAGGAAACTATCATCTGAGAATGACAATTTTATGTGAGAACATGATAATGAATGTGAACCATTAGATTTTAAAATAAATGGTGAAAATTATATATCTTTTTTTTCTCTCTCTTCCGTCATTTATTTTAATAATGGAAGAAAGAGAAAAAAAGAACTACACATAATATCCATCATTTATTTTAAAATCAAATGATTCTGATTCATTATCATGAGAATATCAAATATCATTTTTATGTGAGAACAATTTAATATCATATCTATAAAATTTAATATCAATTAAAAATCATTTGACATGTTAAAAAGAAGAATAATTCTTATTCTATCACTTTCATACTTAATCATCGCTTTGATTATTTTTTCTAATACACTCTGTAATAACATTATTTAATGAATAAATTAATCTTAATCTTTTTATATATTTGATATAGTTTTAAATATATTTTTGTAACATTTAAAAAAAAATAATGATGCCCTCTAAATTGTAAGGCTCTGCCTTAAAGTTGTGGTTACCCTATATAAGTCCGTCAACTATGTACGAAAAGAGTACCATTTGTATTAAATCATGACTCGTGACCTTACTCTGCGGAGAGATCTGGCTTTTTTGCTGGTGTTTGTCTTTCACTCTAACGTGCAATAACTTTCACTGACACCCATATTATTCTACAGTGATGGACATAATAATAACCCACTTTATGCTAAGCCTCGTCAACATATGTTACGATCGGTTTGGTTCAACTTTGGTTGAGCAGTGGACTAACTGCTACGGTGAGTTCATAATTTTTAGTCTAGTTAATTTTGTGAATTGTTTACGCAATTAGACTATTTACAATAGTTTCCAAATTCAACACCCTATTTTTTTTACTTTTTATACTCCATATTATTTTCTCTCTCTTCCACCTAATAATTCAACATACATTCAACTTTTACTCACTACAATAATTTTGTTTAATAAAATTCAACACCCTACCCCACTACTTTTATTTCATATTCTTATTTTCTTTTATATTTTTGTTTTATGATTATATATTAAAATTAATTATATATTAATATTATTATCAATTGAAATTATGAAAAATGATGAATTTTAATATTATTAATTATATATTAATATTATTATCAATTGAAATTATGAAAAATTATGAAAAAAGTGGAATTTTTTGGTGTGTCCAAATCAAATGAACCAAGTCTCTATTTATAGACAAAAAAAATGATGAATTTTGGTGAAAATAAAAATAAATAAAAAATTTATTTACTATAAAATAAATGACATTAAATAATTATCATGAAATAAAAATATAAACACTCACAACAACCAATAATAATTTGCCAAAAATATTACGTGGCCCCCACTAATTTCTCATTCAATATGTTGAATGTTTTCAACACTAAATAATCCACATCACTTTCAACATATGATTCAACACATCATTGTACCAATTCAACTATTGAAAAAAAAATTCAACACCTCCATTGTAAATAGTCTTACAGTGTTACCAATTTTTTTTATCAATATATTACAGTTCCCTTATACTCCCCCGTCCCACACTGAGTGACTCAGTCCACCTTTTCACATATATTAAGAAAAATGGTTAAAAATAAGATAGATAATAATATTTTTACTATACTACCCTTATTATGTATTGGAAATGATGAAACTTCTATTAATTAGTGTTAGATTTACAATAGTTATTTTTAATATTTAATTATTTTATGTTTATTAGTCTGTTAAAGTAATGTCTTATTCTTTAGGGAAGTGGAAGCACTTTAATAGGAATTAGAATCTTTCTTTCAGTGACTAATTCCACGTTCTAGGCAGTAAAACGTGGAGCTGTTGCAGTTTTCAATTCGTAAGGCTATATAGCCAACGGTTTGCTTTTAATTCAATAAGAAATTCTCTCCAACTTTATATCAGTGTTCAGTTTCAACAATTGGTATCAGAGCTCCATTATTGGGGCCTGATCCTTAGTGTGTGAGTGTGAGAGAAACACAGTGAGTGTGAAAGAAACTCCCATTTTCTTTCAAGTAGAAGAATGGCAGAAAATGGTAGCAGTAGTTTCATGCAGCCGGCGATTCCCAAGTTTGATGGTCACTATGATCATTGGGCGATGTTGATGGAAAATTTTCTCCGATCTAAAGAATATTGGGGTCTCATTGAGAATGGAATATTGGCTGTGGCAGGTGGAGTACAACCGACAGAGACACAACGTAAATTGATTGAAGAGCAGAAATTGAAGGACTTGAAGGCAAAAAATTACCTCTTTCAAGCAATCCCACGTGATGTGCTTGAAACAATCCTTAACAAAGACACATCTAAAGGTATATGGGATTCAATGAAGCAGAAATTCCAGGGCTCAACTCGGGTTAAAAGGGCCCAACTACAAGCTTTACGAAGGGATTTTGAGATTCTTCATATGAAAGAAGGGGAAACAGTGAATGCTTATTTCTCTCGTACTCTAACCATTGCTAACAAAATGAAAGCTCTTGGTGAAAGTATGACTGAAACAATCATTACTAGGACAATTTTGAGATCAATGATCTCAAAATTTGATTATGTGGTATGCCTAATTGAAGAGTCCAACAACCTAGACACGGTGACAATTGACGAGTTGCAGAGCAGTCTTCTCGTTCACGAGCAAAGGATGAGAAGCCATGGAGAAGAAGAGCAAGTTCTAAAAATATCACATGAAGATAGAGCAGGAAGAGGAAGAGGTAGAGGTGTATTTAGAGGTGGTCGAGGTAGAGGAAGGGGAAGACAGCCCATCAACAAAGCTGTCATTGAGTGTTTTAGATGTCACAGGTTAGGACACTATCAATATGAGTGTCCAAACTGGGACAGAAGAGCCAACTATGCTGAATTGGAAGGGGAAGAAGAAGAGGAGCTTTTATTAATGTCCTATGTTGAACTCAAACATGCCAAAAAGGAAGAGGTGTGGTTTCTCGACTCCGGATGTAGCAATCATATGAGTGGAATCAAGGAGTGGTTCACAAACTTGGATGAAAGCTTCAGACAACCTGTAAGACTCGGCAATGACACTAGAATGGCGGTTATGGGAAAAGGAAGTGTTCATATGCAAGTTAATGGAGTTACTCAGGTAATTTCTGATGTTTACTACATTCCTGAGTTGAAAAATAACCTATTGAGCATAGGGCAGCTTCAAGAAAAAGGCTTAGCTATTTTGATTCAAAATGGGAAGTGTAGGGTATATCATCCTACAAAAGGGTTAATTATGCAGACAAATATGAGTGGAAATAGAATGTTTTTCTTGCTAGCTGGTATGATACCAAAGGAGTCTATGTGTTTCAAAACTGAGTCAGAAAATGAATCTTACCTTTGGCATTGTCGGTATGGTCACTTGAGCTACAAGGGACTTAGGACACTTTTTTATAAGAAGATGGTTAATGGATTGCCTTCACTCAAGATTCCAAAAAGGCTGTGCACAGAGTGTTTAACCGGCAAGCAACATAGAGACTCTATGCCCAAGAAGAGTTTATGGAGAGCATCAAACAAACTGCAACTTGTGCATGCAGACATATGTGGAACCATTAAACCAAATTCAAATAGCAACAAGAGGTACATTCTAAATTTTATAGATGATTTCACTCGTAAAACTTGGATTTACTTCTTACATGAAAAGTCTGAGGCTTTTGCTATGTTCAGGAATTTCAAAGCTTGTGTTGAAAAGGAGTCTGGTGAATATATAACCTCTCTAAGGACAGATAGAGGTGGTGAATTTACCTCAAATGAGTTTGAAGAATTTTGCAAAGTTCAAGGCATATCCCGACAACTGACAGCAGCCTATACTCCGCAATAAAACGGAGTTGCTGAGAGAAAAAATAGGACGATCATGAACATGGTGCGCTCTATGTTAGCCGAGAAAAAGGTTCCTAAAATGTTTTGGCCGAAAGCTGTAAAATGGAGTGTGCATATCCTCAATAGATGTCCTACTGTGGCAGTGCAAAACAAAACTCCAGAAGAGGCATGGAGTGGTGTGAAGCCAACAATTGGTTACTTAGGAGTGTTTGGGTGTGTAGCTCATGCACACGTTCCAGACCAAAAAAGAAGTAAACTAGATGACAAGAGTAAGAAATGCGTTTTGTTGGGAGTAAGTGATGAATCAAAGGCCTACAGATTATATGATCCAGTTTCGAAGAAGATAATCATTAGCAAGGATGTGGTTTTTGAGGAAAATGAATGCTGGAATTGGGACAGAAGCAAAGATGAATGCAAGCTGGATGTCTTAGAGTGTAAAGATGATTTTGAGAATGGCATTGAACGAGTAGAGAGCAATGAAGATGAAGGCGATGGCACTGTTGCTAATACAAGAAACTCAAGTGAATCTGGTTCAACATCTAGTGAATCACATGAGGATGAACCACTAATTACTAATGAAGGGAGGGTAAGAAAACCACCGTTTTGGATGGAAGATTATGAAACTGGTGAAGGTTTGTCAGATGAAGATGGTTTGAATGCAATGATAATGCTCACTGAAGATGACCCATTTACATTTAAAGAGGCTGTCAAGAGCAAGAAGTGGAGGGACGCAATGACGACAGAGATTGAGTCAATAGAAAAGAATAAGACATGGGAACTAACAGTTCTGCCCCAAGGAGTAAATCCCATTGGAGTTAAATGGGTTTTCAAGACTAAACTTAACGAGAATGGTGAAATAGATAAATACAAAGCAAGGCTAGTGGCAAAGGCATATGCAAAGCAATACGGAGTTGATTATACTGAAGTTTTTGCTCCGGTGGCCAGACTTGACATTATTCGGTTGATACTCGCTTTGGCAGCTCAACATAGTTGGAATGTTCTTCAGCTTGACGTAAAAAGTGCGTTCCTTCACGGTGAACTAAATGAAGAAGTGTTTGTGCAACAACCGCTAGGATATGAGAAGAAAGGTGAAGAAGGCAAATTCTACAAGTTAAAAAAGGCGTTATATGGCTTGAAGCAAGTACCAAGAGCATGGTATAGCAAGATAGAGGCTTTCTTTGTTCGAGAAGGATTTGAAAGGTGTTTTTGTGAACACACTTTGTTCACAAAGTCAAAAGACAGAGGTAAAATTTTAATATTAAGCCTTTATGTTGATGATTTAATATAAACCGGAAATGATAAAAGTATGTGTGAAGAATTTAAGAATTCGATAATGTTGGAATTTGACATGTCGGATTTGGGGAAGATGAGATACTTTCTTGGTATTGAAGTGTTGCAGAGTTCTCGTGGAATTTTTATTTGTCAAAGAAAGTATGCTCGTGAAATATTATCAAGGTTTGGAATGGAAGAGAGTAATTCAGTAAAGAATCCTATAGTTCCAGGCACAAAGTTGTCAAAAGATGAAGCTGGAACCAAATTTGATGAAACTTTGTTCAAACAAGTTGTTGGCAGTCTAATGTACTTGACTGCTACACGACCTGATTTGACGTATGGTGTGAGTCTTATTAGTAGATTCATGTCTTATCCAACTGAATCTCATTGGCTTGTAGCAAAAAGAATACTAAGGTATTTAAAAGGTACCATTGAGCTTGGAATTTTCTACAAGAAGGAAGGTTGCACAGATTTGGTGACTTATGTTGATAGTGATTTTGCTGGTGATTTAGATGATCGAAGAAGTACTTCGGGCTCTGTTTTTTTACTTGGTTCGGGAGCAGTTTCGTGGTCTTCTAAAAAATAGCCTGTTGTGACATTGTCTACTACAGAGGCTGAATACATAGCTGCTGCATCTTGTGCTTATCAGTGTGTTTGGATGAGAAGGGTGTTGGAGAAACTTGGTCACAAAGAGGAGAAGAGTACTCTAATTCAGTGTGACAATAACTCTACTATAAAGCTGTCAAAAAATCCAGTTTTTCATGGTAGAAGCAAGCACATTGACATAAGGTTTCATTTCCTAAGAGATTTGACAAGAGAAAATGTTGTGGAGTTGAGCTACTGTAAATCTCAAGAACAAGTTGCAGATATCATGACAAAACGTCTCAAGTTAGCACAATTTCTAAAACTTCGAAATATGTTGGGAATGGTTGAAGCTTCAGCAGTAAACTAAATGCTTGTTGCATATAGTTTAAGGGAGGGAATGTTAGATTTACAATAGTTATTTTTAATATTTAATTGTTTTATGTTTATTAGTCTGTTAAAGTAATGTCCTATTCTTTAGGGAAGTGGAAGCACTTTAATAGGAATTGGAATCTTTCTTTCAGTGACTAATTCCACGTTCTAGGCAGTAAAACGTGGAACTGTTGCAGTTTTCAATTTGTAAGGCTATATAGCCAACAGTTTGCTTTTAATTCAATAAGAAATTCTCTCCAACTTTATATCAGTGTTCAGTTTCAACAATTAAAGGGTAAAATTAGACAAAGTGTATTGAAAATTGAAATGGGTCATTCATTTTGGGACATCATTTTATTCCAATCGAATCACTCATTGTGGAACGGAGAGAGTATATTCTAAACAAAACTTTTTATTGCTAAAAAATACTAGCCCGATATTTTGGAGGGTCTTTTAAAATTTTAATAGGATTAGCTCAATGTTTTGGAGATTTTTTTTTTTTGTAAGTTTTAAGTGAATCTGTTTAATATATTAGAGGGTCATTTGAAATTGATTTTTTTCTTCAATTTTTGTATTTATAATTTTTTTCTAATTATAAATATTTTATTAAACAATAATATGATATTAACTTTTATTAAAAAAATGTAAAAGTATTTTAATGATTTAGTAATGTACTTGTTAAAACTACACAATGTGTGACGACCTCTAGTAATTAAGGATTCTTATAAACCATAAAATTGTTGTGAGGTTGAAAGATAGCTCACGTGGGATGAGAAATTTTGTATGCGTGTATTTCAGAGTTTTAATTGTGTTTAATCTATTGTGATACTCCTGTACTTATAATTCTATGGGTCTAGACCTAAGTCTTTCTAAGATATAACAACCACTTCGAAAATGGGTAGCCGTCCTTACAAAATCGGTTTGTAGGGTGAGGATTATCCTAACTTATAAGGACATGCTCATGCCATATATCGTCCGATATGAGATTCTTAACACACACCCTCACGCCCAGGACTAGACAACTAGAGTGTGGAGATAAATGGTGGGTGGCCCGATAGCGGAAACTATAGAATGTGGCCCACTGGTTCTTAAACGAGGCTCTGATACCATCTTAAGAAATGAGGTTGGGCCTAACTCAACCCTACAAAACCGGCTTGGTAGGGTGAGGAGTATCCCTCTATATATACTCTTTCAATGCTCTATCTACAATCAATGTGAGACTTTAGGATCTTCCTAATAGATTCCATGAGATCCTGGGAGCGTGGTTAAATCCCATGACCCATATGTAACGTTTATTGACCCAAATCACGTTTCACACACATCGTGCGTTATGGACGGAGACACAAAGGATTTGAGTGCTCTGCATATACTAAGCTAATTTATTTTTATATTTCGAGACCATATCTGGAGTTAGACGGTCGTCATGAAGCGAATCAATAAGATGTTATCGTTTGGAATGAAAAAAACGATTATTGTGTTCACTATTGTAGAGATGCACCATATGATCGTGTGAAACTTCAGTTCCACATGCTGAAAGAAATCTCGGGTCCACCGAGGTGTTTTACACAGTTACACAATAGTAAAGTCTCGGACCAATGGGAGTACGACGTTTGGACAAAATACGCCGAAGTTGAGTGTCGTGAATGGAAGTGTCGCTCTCACCTAGTCTTAACTGACTCTATAACGCTATTAGAATCTATACCAACTCCTCAATACATATATTGATATAGACCGACTACGACTGGGTTCCTATCTGAACCTAGATATTTAGTTTACCCACATGCTAACAAGCTTCATTATCAAACACCCAACCTCCAATCCAACACATTTACACTCAAACTCCATATTCCAACAAAATTATCAGTAATACATGTCACTCACACAACCACGGTACTAAGAACATATCCCATACCAATAACAACCACACAAATTTTGCCAATTTAACACCCAGAAACACAACCAATCAACTTATCACACTTTTACCAAAATACAAAACAATTTAACTTAGAATATCAAACACCACACCCGTTTTTTACCCACTCAAACACTCACACCAACATCATAATTCAACCAACCTTTCCACCGTTCGATCGATACCTCATAAACACAAACAACACAACTAAATTATGAAGGCACGAGCAACCAACTCAATTATGACGACATCAACCATTTGGGTTCATTAAGATGGCCATACTTATGTGAGGTTCCTCAAGTGCCACTCACGACACCTTTTTATGAAACACCTCAGGTGAATTTACTGAGATCTGTACGAGAGATATGATCTTGGGGGTGCGAAACCCACGACCACTTCGATCAACCAGATCATAATAAATAACATAAAAACTTATTTCCATATGTAATCCAAACTTAATTATTTATTATTAGTATTTAATTTTTTTAATTATTATTTTGTTATATTAATTATATTAATTATTTTAATATAACAAAATATTAATAATATAATAACTTATATTTGTTACATTATTATTTATATTAATTGTATAACTATTTATTTTAATTTAAATAATTATTTATATTTATCATATAATTATATACATATTTATATTTCATAATATTAATTAATTATTAATAAAATATATTAGTAATTTAAAATAAATAAATAAAACATAATATATAACACTTTATTTGAATTGGTGTCCCCTATTTAAAATAGATGGCATGGTCTCACGTAGCCTCCGAAAGTTGGCCCTAGGCTCCTTTAAACTCAGGAGCTCAAGAGGAGCATACCCTTGAGACCCAAGCATCCTCCCTCTAGGCCAATAGATCTTAAATGTTTATTTTCTATTTTTTTTTAAGATGGATATATTATAATATATTAAAAACTATGAAAAGAAGTTGATTAGTTTGGAATTAAAGTTGTTATTTTGATTTTAAAATGATTAATTATATGAATAAGTGTATTAAAAATATATGTATATTTATGAGCAATTTTTTTAATATAGGGTTAAGATGGATTCCTTCGAGGCTACTCTACTCGGCTTATATACACAATTGTTTATCATGCATGGATTTGGATGGAATTTTATAGAAAAAGAAATGGAGAGATCATGATTTTAATATTCGAAACTGTTGAAAAACTGTTCGATATGATCCTACAGAATAATTTATTCAATGCAATGTATTCCATCTGCAAGTCACGTGTAAAAAACACTTTATATTTTAAAATTTAGTATATACAACTTCGTTTCTGTTTGTTTTCGTTAGGACAGGAATCACGCACCTAGAATCACTTAATTTCTCTCTTCCATGAAATTTTATGTGAAAAGTTGACAGTTTTTTAGAATGGACTATTAATCTATTATAGGTAGAAAAGTTATATCGTAAATATGGAAAATTCAACTATGGACCACCAACTGAATGAATTCAATATTCATCCTTGGAAATTGAACAGGCTTAAGGAGTTATTCAAAACAGAGATGATGTGGTGTAGCATGGTAATTGCAAAATGGGACACAGGTAAAACACTATATTCTCAAGAGACAGTAATACCAATAATAGCATTGTCAAAATAACACCTAACTATAACATGTACTATATTTACTCTTGGTCAAGGAAATATAGTTACTTGTCCATAATTATATTTTATTTGAAATATTTATTTATTTTAAATATAAATAATTTTATCAATTTTAAGATATGTGTTTTTTTTTAATGATATATCTCTTATTAATCCTATCAATTTGTGATGGGAATGTATCCCCCGTTTCCGCCCCGCCCCATTGACATCCATCCTTTCAATTTCAATCTTAACTACTTTTAACTGATGTCTAATTTCTCATATTCATAAAATTATATTTTTCTAATGAGACTTTTTCTTTTGTATTGTAATGAGACTTATCTTTGCATAACATATCAATTAAACTCAACAAATAGATTTAATGGATGCATACTAATATTTTATATATTTTACACAATTATATAATTATAATTTTTAAATTTTAATAAATACTTAATATTTATTTTATTCACTTTTAAAATAAGACTTATAAATGGTTGTTGTAATTGATAGTGTAATAAACTTATCTTAACAATACATAACAATTAAACTTTAAACATATGAATATAGTATAATCAATATACAATAATTATATAAATAATATTTTACGAGTATCATCTAGTCATTACATTTTTCAATAAATATTTGTGATGGTATATAACAGTTAAATTTGGAGAATCTCTAACACCACTCTTTCATCTCTCATCCATTACTTACGCGAGTCGTCAAAATTATTTCTCTATTTTCATAGATCAAATTACGAAAGTACCTTTTGTTTATAAAAAAAAGATTTTTTAGGTGCATTTTTTTTTTGAGAAATATAAACTTTTTATTAATCCAAAAAACCATAAATTACAAGCCGATCTCTAGGATTCAGACATTAGATATATCTAGCAAACTCCTCTATACTATTCAATACATAAGGTTTCTCTATTGATGTGAGTGACTACCTTCTTATTTCCTATACATCTTAGAGCTATATTTTCCTTTATCTTGGTCACAATTGTATCATCCATTGCGTGTTGGTTGAAAATCATATTATTTCGCATCCTCCACACCGCATAAACTGTCTCTGCAATGACAGTTTTGAGAATATCACGTCTCCATCCTTTTTTCCTCGTCTCATTGATGAGCCATGTGCTCTCATTAGTCCAAGTAGAAGGGACCCTATTATATCCAACCCAGGCCAGAATATTTCTCCAAATTTATTTTGTCTTGCTGCACTCGAATAGTAAATGCTCCAATGTTTCCACCTCTGAGTAGAACACATAATTAGGACTAACATTAATTCCAAACCGTATCATCTTATCCTTTGTTTGGAGTTTCCCCCTAACTGTAAGCCACAAAATGAACACAACTCTTGGTCTTGCATAATTGGAAAAGAACATCTTCTTCCAATCCATTTGCTCCAAGTCCCCTCTCGGTTCTTAATATATTTGTGATGTAGCAAATTTGTCTCTCTACATAGCATTCCCCCAGTATATCGTGTTGCTCACTTGATCTCTCACTTTTAGGATTCGCTTCAGCATCCACGAGCAATTTTGAGGATGCTGCTATTGCATCACATTCTGGCCCTTAATGTAGTAAGCATTCAGCCATCGCACCCATAACTTGTCAGCTTTCGATTGAATGTTCCACAGGAGTTTGGCAAGAGTAGCTATATTCCGTTGGCTCAGATCAATGATATTCAGGCCTCCAGAATTTTTAGGTTTACAGATGCTTTCCCATGCTACTGGGGCTTTGTAGCTTCTCTCTTCCTTTCCACTCCATAAAAAATTCCTGCACAGCCCCTTAATATGCTGGATGACCTTTTTAGGTAGAGGAAATACCTGCATCCAATAACCAGTCATGGAGAAAAGAACACTCTTGATCAGTTGACATCTACATGCATAGCTCAACAGTTTTGAGGTCCAGTGTTGAATTCTCTTCACAATTTTCTCAATGAGTGGTTGACACTGCATTATACTAAGTCTTCTACTTGAGAGGGGCACTCCTAAGTATCTGAATGGAAGCATCCCCACATCAAAACCAGTGATACCACAGATTTGTTGTTGCTCTTGCTCCATGGTCCCTCCAAAGTATAGTTTACACTTTTTGGGGTTATCTCTAAGCCCTGTTGCATCAGAAAATTTGCTGAATTATGTCATAATAGCCTGAACAAATCTAACATTTCCTCGACTGAACAAAATCAAGTCATTTGCAAATGTGATATCTATGATCTTCAGCTTTGCACATTTAGGGTGAAATATGAAATCTGGCTGCTTATGGACTTTCTTCAAAATTATGTGTAAGTACTCCATGATGAGAACAAACAAGAGAGGTGAGATTGGGTCTCCTTGTCTAATCCCTCTCTTGGCTTTGACAATAGAGCTTCTTTGTCCCTGCACAACATATCGGTAAGAAACAGTAGAAATACAAGTCATGATCCAACCTATAAATCTAGGTGGGAAACTCATCTCTTGCATAATGCTCTCAAGAGCCCTCCATTCCAATGTGTCATAGGCCTTCTGTAGGTCCATCTGAATGGCACATATTGGAGAAATGTGCTTACAATTGTAGCCTCTCAACAGTTCATGTGCAATAATGATATTGTCATGTATCACTCTTCCAGGTACAAATGCAGCTTGAGTATCATCCACTATATCAGCAATTACTCTGCCCAGTCTTGTTGTTAGGACTTTTGAGATAATTTTATAAATGGTAGTGCAGCAGGCTATTGGCCCGAGGTCCTTCATGGTTTTTGCATTAGATGATTTGGGGATTAAAGTCACAAGGGTGCAATTCACAACTGCATACATCCTTGAGTTATCAAAGAAATCCAATACTGCCTTCACAACATCTTTCTTAATGATAGGCCAGCTAGCTTTGAAGAATTTGGCATTATATCCATCCACTCATGGAGCTTTGTTATTCCCAATTCCCTTCAGAGCTTCTTCTATTTTCTTTCACTGTGATTTTCTGAGTGAGCATGTCTTGTTGTGTTCTATTGAGTTGCTTGCCATCCCTTAGAGCTTCAATATCAACATGTCTAAGATTTTGAGCTGACTCTCCCACCAGGCTTTGATAGAATCTGATGATCTCTTCTTCAATATCTTTGGTATCCACAAGCACTCTTCCATGTTGATCTTCCTGCTTATACAATCCAGTTTGCTTATTTTTTCCTCTGACAATAGCATGAAAGTAAGCATTGTTTGAATCTCTCAATTGGAGCCAATCAACCTTAGCCTTTTGACTAATGATTTTTTCCTCCAGCTCAGTGCTTCTAATGACTTCCTCAGTCCAGTGTTTTACTTGTTTTATCAGGTCCTGATTGAATCTATCCTCTTCCAACATCTGATGGGCTCTCTCAAGCTTGTCTCTGCTGTTTTGGATTTGTTTAAATCTCTACCACATTTAGTGTACTTTCTCAAGGTTGGTTGAAGTCTACCAAGTTTTCTCCAAAGGATATACATGGGTCTATCCTTTTAGGTGCATTTACGGAAGTATTAAAACAGTCAAATTTGGGAAAATCTCTAATACGGAAGATTTTGAAAATAGAGTGTTCTGTAGATGTACTTACGAAACGTTATGTTATATTTTCAAATCAAATACATTTCACTCCTAAATTATAATTTTTTTTAACAAAAATGGAACATCAAATTAATTGGAAAATCTCAATTGCAATACTTTGATTTACTATAATTTGATGTTCCATTTTTGTTATAAAATTTGAGTTTTAAAGTGAAATGTAATTGATTTAAAATATAACAAAATATTTTGTAGCTATATATCTAGAACACCAACGCTTCTATAGATACACCTACGAAAAAAATCAATTTTTTTAAAAAAAATGAACTTTTAAAAATACATCTACAAAAGTAGGATTCATAAATCAAATTTTACCGCTGAATTGGGAAATTATCTAAATTTAAAATAAATATTATTAGAGATTTATAATTAAAAATAGATGGAGTACTAGTATTATACAGTAATAATAGAGAAAATTCAAAAAGTTACAGCAAGATCTGGTAGCTAGGTATGTGTGTGTGTTCAGACGTAGTAGTACCTTTATGGTGCATTGATTTTGGTGCCATCATTTCCGCAATATGTCCGTTGCAGTGGTTGGTTTGACAAAATATGTTAATGGCACCAAATACTAAGCAATAAAATTGTTAAATAATTTCACGAATGAAGTCAAGAGGAAAAAGCTGATTGCTGATGCCGTAGTTGAAAGCAAAATGTCAAACGCTACGATTCAGATTTTTCGGAACTCAACTTTGACAGCTCCTTCCTTCTCGTTTCTACCAACACTACCCTCTCCCTATCTTATTGTACTACTACTCTAACTCTCTTTTTTTTATTATTATTAAAATATCTTTTTCTATTTGTTTGTACAGTAGCTATCTATGGAGTACTACTACTACTACTACAATTTTTGAGAAATTTGGTAGTATAATGTATTTCTAATATTCCTATTATTGCTAATAATAATAGATATAATAACGACAATTTTCAAGTGTCGTTGTTTTTCAGAATCTAATATTGGTATTTTCAAATAAGATATGGTTGTAGTATTATTGGCTATTTTTCGATAAAACATGATCTTTAAGTTTTCCATATAATCATTATCATATGACTAATTACATTTTTAACGATTTCCACTACTTCAAATATTTTTTCTTCTGATTACACGTAATTGTCAACAAACAAAGACTAGATTGCTAAATTATCAAACAAAAAAAACTAGATTGCTACATGTAAACTAAATGCTACTAGTATTCAATATATAAGTATATCGATATATTTTAGTGAAAGGCGTGGCGGCAAAGTGGAGTTCTCAATCGTTCATTTATTAGATCAATTACGGACCGTGATTGCATGTAATCGGGAATGTACACTGTCACGGAGTCTGAATATTGTGAACCTTAGAATTAAAATTGAACGGTCCAAATTTAAAGTTTAATAAACATATATAAACAATGAAATGGTTGAGATTACCCAGCAGTTACTATTTGACTGCAGTGAATCCATTTCCATCAATTACCTATTCATTAATGTATCGTTCTTCTAATGGATATTTCGTCATTTTCAAGGATGAATCGTCTGATGTGAGATAACTCTCAGCCTCACAATAACCTTAAAGCCTTAAAGCCTCACAACCTCAACCTCACAACAACCTCAAGGCCTCTAAGAGCCCTTAATTATTAGTGGTTGTCACTCATTTGTACTTTTAGCAAGTACAGTTGGCGCCTACCGTGGGCCCTAGTAAAATTGACCAGGCCACCATCACAACATTCAGCCGAAATATCGCCATACGGTTCATCCTCTCTATCCACTATGGTGTATAAAAAGACGATAACTCCTATCAGCGAGGAATCTGACAGCAAGGAAAGTGTCATAGCAGAGATGTACGTTGTTATGGATGATATTCCTCGTAAGAACCAAATCTTGAAGATAATGTCCTTCATATCCAGTAGGAGACAAACATGGTGGACAAATTGAAGGTATTAGACCCACAACGTCTATCAGACCATATATGGGAGGAGTCCCTCCTAGAGAACATCAAGTCGTCATCGTTGGCTAAGTTTGACATACACATCGACCCGTATGAGCATGTGACCTCCAACAACACCTAGATGGCCATCATTGGGGTACTTGACTCCTTGAAGTGAAAACTCTTGTTTGGGACCTTCAAAGACGCAGCTCTGAGGTGGTATATAAGCCTCCTCATGCTCTCTACACCAACTTCTAAGATCTGGTGAAGAAACTAGTACACAAACTCACCGCAAAGCAAGCATAGGAAGTTGGCCGCCACCACCACTCTATTCAACATTTGCCAAGGTCCCTCCAATTTGTTGAGGGACCATCTCACATGCTTCAACGGAGCAACAATCAAGGTAGTCCATGTGAACTAGGAAATGTTTGTAGGAGAATTTTAGAACGGGCTCAAGGAGGGACACTTCAATGAATCCCTCGCGCAAAGGCCAGCAGCGTCCTTGACTGAAGTAGTAACCCGAGAAAAAGGTTACATCAAGGGTGAGGAGAGCAATGTTGTAAAGAAGGTTCAAGATGTAAAAGAACACACTCATAATACATACAACTCAAGAGGGAATTAATACACCTTGCCCACGAGGGACAAAACATCATTCAAACATAATGGGAAATCCACCTAAAGCCTCGCACCCATGAATGCCCTCCAGGAGCAAATATGGAGAGAAGTTTTGCATGTGCATAACATCCCCACCCTCCAGCTCCCAAGACACATGTCTTGGGACATGATCCTCACCATTGGTACAAGTTCCATAAGGTCAAGAGTTATCAAACAGAAGACCACTACCAACCCAAAAAGGAGATAAAACGCCTCATCCAATAGGGTCACTTAAAGAATTATGTCAAGGGAAGTGTCGCTAGAGGACCAGACGAGTCCAATTCTTATGGGTGAGATTCATCAGATAGTCTAGGATCCAAAAAAGAGATGAAGGAGTCAACTAAGGGAGGCAAAGACATATCCATTTGCGATACCCTTAACATCATCGTATAAGGATTTTCTAGAGGTCGAAAGACCATTTCCGCCCGAAAAATATATGCCTACCAAATCCTAGGTGTTGATAGTTCGTCCACTGATTCAGAAGAAGGCGAATCTGGTGCAAGTGAAAGGTTACATGACACTAAAGACCACATTTCAAGTAGAAAAAATGCTAGACAAGTTAAGGTAAGATGTCTAGTCATTGATGCACCCTCGTCATATAATATGATCATAAGACGACACGCCTTTAACCAGTTAGGGGCCTCCTTATTTACTTTGCATCTCTGTATGAAGTACACACTCCTAGATGGGCGAGTTGGTGTTATCCAACAAAAGTAGGAGATTTCTAAAAAATACTATGTAGAAAGCTGAAAGTTGAAGAAGGTCATACCAGTAGTCGTGAACGTGGTGGGCATAAAGGGGAAAGCAAATCTGTCAGGAGAAGTTATTGTGTAGGAAGGCTTGATCATTCCAAAAAGAGAAAACACAAAGGATGCGGAAGAAGATCTCCTGCCAAGAGATGACTGCTACGGCGATGAGTCTTATTTAGTTCAGATTGTTAATACTTATATATTTTGCTTAGGCAAGTTATGTTCTCGATCATTTTTGTAAGGATAATAATATTTTCATGAGGGCACTATTTTTCCGTGTTATTAAGGTAGCACACAATTTTTAATGATTTACCTGCAGGATATCATGGAGTGAAGGCATGTTATCTAAAGCTCGTTAAAGGCTATTGGATATGCTGGATCCTTATGTGAGAATCTTTTCTGCCTTTAAGGCCATTGAAAATTCTAGATCCTAATGAGGGAGTCCTTGTCGCCTTTAAGAATATTAGAAAATGTTGAATCTTTATGTGGGAAACCATGATGCCTTTAAGGCTATTGAAAATGCTGGATCTTTTTGTGGGAATTCTTGTCGCCTTTAAGAACATAAATTTCTGTAGAAAAAGTCTTCTAATATATTTTAAATTACAATTTATAATACTGAAATAAATTTGATTAAATACATATAAATTCAAACATAATGGCCTTATTTAACGTGTCGCATACTACTAAAGTAAAATAACCATAACTTATATTATTTACAGTCTAGTATTTAAAACACTCCCTCTTAAACTAGTTAATGTATATCAATAAATACAAGTTTGTAAAAAAGTTGGTTGAACCACCTTGTTGGCAAACCATTAGTTAACACATCTACCAATTGATGCTCAAAAGGTATATAAACGGTTGTTATAAATCCATTATCCAACTTTTCTTTGATGAAATATCAATACATCTTAATTTGTCTTGTCATATCATGTTGAGCCAAATTATGTGCATTATTGATGGAAAATTCATTATCACAAAAACTTCACAGGACCTTCACATTGTATTTTAAAGTTTTTTTATCATTTGTTTCACTCATAATAGTTCATAAATTCTAAAAGACCTAGCTCTGAATTGTTTTAGTGCTTGATCGATCAATTACACTTTGCTTTTTATTCCTCCAAACAAAAAGGTTTGCACACAAGAATGTATAATAGTCTAAGTAGATCTTCTATTATTAAATGAACTTTCATAATCAACGTAAGTGTAAACCTCAATAATTAGACTTGCATCTCTTTAATTTAAATAAGAGTCTTCTATCAAGAGTGGCTTTTTAGAAATTATAGAACATCATATACAACTTACAAGTGTCCCACACTCAAATAATGCATGAATTATATCTCTAAATTGATTGCATACGGCAAATATGGCTCGGTGTGTGCCAAGTAAATCAAATTTCTCCCTAACCTCTAATACTAACTCTTGTCAACTTTGGCATTTTTCTCCTTATAACCCATCTTATGATTTTGTTCAATATGAGCATTTGTAGGCTTGCATTAAAGTTTTCATGTTTCATGTAAAAAATTAAACACATATTTTTTCTAAGAGATTAAAATGTCTTTATTTGAACGACCTACCTAAATTTACAAGAAGTACTTGAGTTATTTATGACCGTTCATTTTAAACTATGTTGATAATTTCTTTTGAAGTAGTTATCTCTTAGTCAAATCATCTCTTTTAACAATTATGTCGTCAACATCAATCAAAAGTATATTTTGCTTTCCTCATTGTGTATGTTTAAGAAACAAAGTGTGATCTATTTGGTTTTGTTGATAGCTCAAACACAACATTTTTCTTTTTGAATCTTCCAAACCAAATTCGAGGGGTCTGCTTTAGTCCATATAAGCCTTCTTGAATTAATGTATCTTGGCTCTACCTATGGAACTAAAATCGAGTGGAATCTCCATATACACTTATTCCTTTAAGTTTCCATGCAAGAATAATTTTTTGACAACAAATTATTGTAATTCACATCTAGAATAAGCATTAAGAGATAGTAAGATTCAAACAATATCCATCTTTTTCACTTCTGTAATTGTTTTCTCGTAATCAGTGTCATATGTATGAGTTTAACCTTTTGCCACTGGTCTTTCCTTGTAGTGATCAAGGGTTCCACCTAATTTATGCTTTACAGTATCAATCAATTTACATACGACTGGCTCCTTGACTCTATACATTTATCAAGGTATCATTTTTCTCAAGAGCTTTCATCTCCTCACTTATGGTTTGGGCCCAAGTTTTACATTTTATTGCTTCTTCAGTAGATGATGAGATTCTCATTGAATTATATGAGATGCAATAAAACTTTGATACTTCATGGAAAGATGTATCGAGGAAAAATATTGAGAAATATGATATCTACACTTGGAGAGAAAAACCTTTTTATCTTTTCTAAAAGCAAAGAGTAAATCATTCAGATCAATATTACTAGTATAAGAAACTTGAGAAAGAACAATATGAGAATGGTTTTCAGTACTTACCTCAGGCTAAAGCGACTGAAGTTGTTTATGGAGATTACATTTAACTTTTCTCTGATACACTATAATTGGTGTCGAAGGTGCTGGTTTCTGCCAAACAAATGACAACGAGGGAACCAAAATAGGACTGGTTGTTTATTCATGACTATAACTAGGAATACATTCACTCACAATAGGTGACAACTCAACTTTATAAGTAGACTCAATCGGATTAGGAGTAGATTCACTCAAAGTAGGATCTAACACAAGTGTTTTAGTGAAATTATGATTAAGGATCAAAAACTCAAACTCAGAGTCATTCATTCATGATCTCTCCCTAATGCAGAAAACGAGTGAAGTAAGACACATTATCTTGAAAGGTGACATCCTAAAAAACAAAATACTCATGATAACCCACAAAGGCACATCTAAGTGCATGAGAATCCAACTTAGCCTGATCTTGTTAATGGACATGAAAAAAAGTTACACAATTAGATACTCGAGATTCGAGACCCTGTAATATATAAGTAGAAGAAAAAGTGAGATTATAAACCGACCAGACTAACATCACAAATAATATTCGATGACACAATTAATTAGATAATTCAACTCAATTCGATGTTGCTATGGATATGAAAGAATTATTTAAAAGAGAAGAGCTCATACGAATACGAATAGAACAAAATTATTCAAGTAAAGATAAATATAAATCTAATAAACTTATTTAATAAATATCATAAATATAAATGTTACTATATACTGTATAATATTTACCAAAATTAATATATAGACCTAAATAACTAAAATTTATTGAAATACGGTTGGAGTAGATGGAAGGGAGGGGAGGAGATACTTATAAATATTTTTGTTTGGTTTGTTTTTTATAAGGGGAGAAGAGGGGAGGGGATGTGAGCAAAATCCCTTATAGACCCACTTTTTGCTCCCCTACAAATTGGAGGGATTTGGAGGGGAGGAGATATTCATTGATTAGAATTTTATTATTTTCTCTATTTTATCCTCAATTATTTTTTTAATTCTAAGATTGTCCTTATTGAATTATTAAAGACTAAGTTTTTTCTGTGTTATTTCACGTTTCATTTTTCTTCTATTGTGCAATTGCTATTTGTGCGTTGTTGCTCTCAGTTTTTTCCTGTTTATTTTGTTAAATTTTTCTTTTTGATATTTTGTTGTTTACATTGTTGTTCTATAACATGATAATGCTATATGTTGATATAATTATTATGATAAATAAATTCTATGGTTGTCGTAAGTGAATTCTTGTTGATATTTATCCTGCTATTTAACATTTAATTATTATGATAAGTGAATTTTATGGTTGTCGTAAATGAATTCTTGTTGATTCTTATCCTACAATTTAACATTGTCGGCAATACCGTATGCTTGTGGTTCAAGGTGCAACACATATAAGGTTTGCTTTTAAAAACGTACGATATATGTTGTTATTATAACTTATATCAAATTTAATTTTAATATATAATAATAGCGACTAAGTTTTTTTATAATAGTAACGTACTTATATCAGGTTATTATATATAATAATAAGTTTTTTAGTATAATATTAATAATAATAACAATATGTATATGTTATAAATAAAAGTTTTAAGTCTAATATTATTTAGCACTTTAATATTATTTTATTTTTTTTTAATTTTAAAATTGTCTTACTGGAATAGATGAATCATCATGATCAGATAATAGTTAATTTGTGTCGAAGATTTATAGTTCAACTAATGTGTGCTGTTGTTTATTGTTATGTCCGAATATCTTAAAAGAACAAATTGTGTTCTAGTATAATTGAACAAATTTTTATTTAATAAAATTTACTCAATAGTACTATTTTTTATTTAAAGTTATTTTTATTAAATACAAATAACAAAGAATAAAAAAGTAATTTAATTTTAATAAATCCCTCCCCTATAATGTAATGCATGCATTCACATTTGGTACATATTTTTGTGATTAAAATAATTAGGTAGTACTATATGGCACGGCATATGATATCATTCAAGAAAAACAATAGTCTATACACAACATACATGTGATTCGACCATATAATAATAATATATGGTTAACAAGATATGAAAAGAAAAGATAAAACAAAGTACACAAAGACGAATAACTAGCCGCCGTGAGCAGTTTTGATTCATGTTCTTCTACCCAACACACCCCTCCCTTTTTCCACCCTCCCCCATGCCAAACAGAGAGATTTATCAGAAACATCCAAAAGGCAAAAGGCATAGAGAACCGTGTTGTATTGTGTTATAGTCTTTAGAGAGAGAATCCCAACCCTTTCATTCAATTCAATTACTCAGTCCTATGAGAGAAGAGAATCCTTTAGCTACTGTCTCAATCTTCACAACGTTATCTCCTTGTAACTTTGGAACCAACAACAACAACAACATTAACACATGGTTTTATCCCTCTTAAACCAACACAACACTACTACTAGTACTATGTCTATGTCTATCATTCTCCACCTTAACTATTTCACTTATTCAAACTGAACTCAATATTCATCTTCTTCTTCTCCTCAATATGGCTACTACTGCTTGTGCTTTGTTCAATGGTGTTGGAGGAGGAAACACTGGTACCACTGATGAAACCAACAACAATAGTACCTCTAACTCAAGTAACATCAGCAGTGAAGATTTTCACAACATGCCTCAACAACAACCTCAACCTCATCACTCTGAAAGAAAGTTACTAAGAAAAAGAATGGCTTCTGAAATGGAACTTCAACTTCACAACACCAACACCAACAACGATTATCATAGATTTTCTCGTCGAACCAACAACAACACTTCCTCGTTGAACTGCTCTTTACCTGCAACAACACAAAAAGGTGTCACTACTACAACAACAACAACAACATTAGCCTCATCAGGTAATAACAATAATAACAACAACTATCATTATCATAATAATAATAGTAATATTAATATTAACAATAATAATAATATTAGTCAACATAACAACAACGTTGCTTTGTCACGAGATAACGTTGCTATTCAAAATTTCCCTACTGTGACCGTCACAACCAACTACTCCACTATGTTGCTACCTTCTTCTTGTTCTTCAAACCTCAACAATTCCTCTACCTCTGCTACAAACTACACTCATTATCAACAACAACAACAACCACTTTTAGAAGAACAAAACACTCTTCCTGCTATCTGTGGTTTCTCCGGTTTACCACTTTTTCCATCTCAAAACAACCAAACAAACCGAACAAACAACAACAGCAGCAACAGAAATAACACTACTAACGGTGTTGTTGATGTTGTTGGTTCTTCTCCTTCAATGGAAGAAACCTCGGCTACAACAAACTGGATTGACGGTATTTTGAAGGATCTTATTCATACTTCAAACAGTGTTTCCATTCCTCAGCTTATCAACAATGTTCGAGAGATAATATATCCTTGCAATCCAAATCTCGCTCTTGTTCTTGAACACAGGCTTCGTCTTCTCACAGAACCGAACACTTGTGTTCCAGAGAGAAAAAGAAACAACGCTGAAAATGTTTTAGCTGCTCCTAATGTTAATAACTCCTCGGGGAAACTCATGAACCGTGTTGATGATGTTGTTCAAACAAGTTTACATTTTTCCGACTCTTCAACTCTTCTGAATCAAAACCAACATCAAAACATGTTTCCCAATTGGAGTACTGGTGCTACTCAAATCAACAACAACCCTTTGGTTACTTTACCTTCGCAACCTCAAACCACACAGCAAGATCAACAACATCAACATCAACTTCAACAGCATCATCAAGAAGATCTTGCACCTGCACCAACAACAGCTACTACTTCTGCTGACATGGCACTTGCGAGAAAGAAGAAAGAGGAGATTAAAGAACAGAAGAAGAAAGATGAAGAAGGTTTACACCTTCTAACACTTCTTCTCCAATGTGCAGAAGCTGTATCAGCAGAGAATCTAGAACAAGCTAACAAGATGCTACTCGAGATTTCGCAGCTCTCGACGCCATTCGGCACATCAGCACAAAGAGTAGCAGCTTATTTCTCAGAAGCCATTTCAGCAAGACTAGTGAGTTCATGTTTAGGAATCTACGCAACACTTCCAGTTTCATCACACACACCACACAACCAAAAAGTTGCTTCAGCTTTTCAAGTCTTCAATGGAATAAGTCCATTTGTGAAATTCTCTCATTTCACTGCTAACCAAGCTATACAAGAAGCATTTGAAAGAGAAGAACGAGTTCACATCATAGATCTTGACATAATGCAAGGCTTACAATGGCCTGGTCTTTTTCACATCCTTGCTTCAAGACCAGGTGGACCACCTTATGTGAGACTCACTGGATTAGGTACTTCCATGGAAACACTTGAAGCCACTGGTAAACGTTTGTCTGACTTTGCTAACAAACTTGGTCTTCCTTTTGAGTTCTTTCCTGTTGCTGAGAAAGTCGGAAACATTGATGTTGAGAAGCTTAATGTGAGTAAATCAGAAGCTGTTGCTGTTCATTGGTTGCAACATTCTTTATATGATGTCACTGGATCAGATACAAACACTTTGTGGCTCTTGCAAAGGTTGGTACTAATAAAAGTTATAGTTTGTTACTCTTTTTCAATCTAGCTTGTTTTGTGTATATATTTTACATGATTTAGTGGTAGCTGATATGGAAAAACTACACTTTTTTCATGAAAGATTTCCCAAAACTTTACATGCTTCTTTTTTTACCTTTATAGACTATAGTGGATGCTCCACTTTATGTCTACCTTTTTCTCTTCAAAAGGTAAAATGGAAGCCATGATTATGTTTTTGCATAAATTAATAGATAGAAACAAAAAGAACTCATATGTTATCATGGTGATGTTTATAGTAAGTTTCTCATATGCTTCATTGGATTTGCTTTTTTTTGTGTGTTATCTTTTTAGGTTGGCACCTAAAGTGGTAACAGTAGTGGAGCAAGACCTGAGCAATGCAGGTTCATTCTTGGGAAGGTTTGTGGAGGCAATACATTACTACTCAGCACTATTTGACTCTCTTGGTTCAAGCTATGGTGAAGAGAGTGAGGAGAGACATGTGGTGGAGCAGCAGCTATTATCAAGAGAGATTCGTAATGTACTTGCGGTCGGAGGGCCGTCGAGAAGTGGCGAGATAAAGTTTCATAATTGGAGAGAAAAGCTTCAACAGTGTGGTTTTAGAGGTATCTCTTTGGCTGGTAATGCTGCTACTCAAGCTAGTCTTCTTCTTGGTATGTTCCCTTCTGAAGGGTATACTTTGGTTGAGGATAATGGTATTCTTAAACTTGGTTGGAAAGATCTTTGTTTGCTTACTGCTTCTGCTTGGAGACCACCTCCCTATCATCCCAACACTGTCATTCCTCATCATAACTAATAATCTCGACTAAATATGATAGTCGAGATTTGTAATTGCGTGACTGCAGATAATTTATTTTCATAACTAACTTCTGTTTAGTTATGAAAGTGAATTCTCAGCAGTCACTTGTCATTTGTTGTGATGATGAGATTGGATGGTTGAGATTGTTGTTGGCCTTTTGATTTTTCATATTCTAATGCTATGTAGCATCTCTATGTTGTTGTTCTAATTGAAATGTAAGAGATATTGTTAGGTGTTTTAGGAAGCATGTGATTTTTCTTGGTGCAAAATGTGTACGGCTTCAGTGATGACACAAAAGTAGTTAATAATAGAAGAGAGGGATTTGAAAATGGCTGAAGTGGTACACATTTAATGTGATATATTTTGTTTTATTAAGAGAATTCATGAGGATGCTACTGTGATATTTCTTACTTTTATGGATGGTACCAAATTATATATAGTTTTGTGTGTTGGTTATGTGGTGGCACAAATTCATTTTGAATGAATAGATTAGAAGTATGTTTGGTTATGGGAAAAATTAATTTTCTTTAATAGTGATTGGAAGATAAAGTGATTTAAATTTGATTAAATTTTTATTAAAGTGAATGAATAGATTAGAAGTATGTTTGGTTATGGGAAAAATTAATTTTCTTTAATAGTGATTGGAAGATAAAGTGATTTAAATTTGATTAAATTTTTATTAAAGTGAGTTGATTAATAAATTTTTGTGTTAAAATTATGTTTAGGTTAAAAATCACAAAACTTATTATCAAGTGGAATAGATTCTCAAAAATATAATCAATTATATTTGATGGCAATCAAATATGTCATAATAAAATTTTACACATCTAAAATTTATTTTAGATGCTCCAAATGTGTAATCAATCTTACATTGAATTAAATTCATAAATTATTTATATTGGATGCAAGATTGTTAAAGAGAGTCTTCAGATACTTATTTTTAGTGTGAAGAGTATATCTCTTAAGTATTGTTTTGCTTTCTCTCAAGCTATGTGAAGAGTATATCTCTTAAGTGTCATTTTATTAGAATACTTATATTAATTGTAGTTAATAATGTAGTTGAATAAAGTGAAAGTTAATAAATAGGGGTGTAGTAGTGGAAAATAATAATAAATGTTGCATTTGTATTGGAATAATTATTATGAGACATTTTTCATGAGAGCGGAGGGAGTGGTTGCTAAGTCGAAACCTATATATGCTTGGGTTCGATTGTTACTTCTTCCTTGTTGCACTTTACAAATAGTCAAATCTCAGAATAAAAGTTTTGGAATTAGAAATTCTTGAAATAACAATATATTTTGGAGTGCTCAACTACTTGGAAGGATTCAGTTGGTCTTGCCAAGCTAGTTGATAATGTGTTATGCACCTTTGAGCAAGATAATTTGGGTCGGTGGAGTTTATATTGAGGAGAAAGATGCAAAGATGAACTCTAAAGTCAAGCAATTTCTTTGCAGGGTTACAGATGACTATTTCACAACGATCGGGAAAGTGTTTGTGTCATTGGGAGTGCCCCCCTATAATGCACATACAATTAAATTTTTGGAGGCTAGACACTTGTACAAACCGCCTCTTTCCATGCCGGTCACATTTTTCTCTAAAGCTTCTTTAGTGGCCGAAGTTGATACTAATTTCAGGTGCATTAAATTATTTTCCAAAGGGACTTCATGTGGTAGAGATGATTGGAGAGCACAATATTTATTAGGCGCACTGTACGAAGAGGTTCTGTTGTCTCTAGAGATCTCTTATGCACAATCACACTAATTGTTAACCTATGGTTGAGAGATAGATGTCTGGTGAGTTTGAGAGAGTTTGTAGCCTCCGTACCCCTGACGCTGTTATTAAAATTCGATAGTGAGATATGACCAATTACTGTGGGTTTTATTTGGAGGCAGTTGATATCCATGGTTGCAATGAAAGGTTTTAGTAAAGATGTGGTATAAAATCTCAATGACTTCTAGTCTGGGGCCGGGGTATCGGGTGGTGCTAAGATCATTTTGCACAATGTTAATAGGGTGTTAAGCAAGCGACATAGACTCTTTGGCTATGCTCACTGTAGGCTTCACGACTTCTTTCAACTTGGTAAATTGATTGACCCTATTGTGAAATGTTAGGGTGAGTTTCTTTATGGTCAGCTAACAAGGATATACATCGGGGATGGGAATATTATGTCAATCAATAGTGGAATAAGGTGACTCGTTAGGTCCACTCCTATTTTTCTCTTGTGTTACATCCATTTATTCATCAGATCAGAGACTATTGTAAGCTTCTTTTTCATGCTTGATATCTTGATGGCGGGACCATCATAGAGGATTCAGAGGAGGTGGATAAAGGCCTCGACATCATTCAGGAGAGCGGTCCATTATTAGGTATTGAATCTAAAATTTGTAAAACTAAGATCTTTTGGCCTTTATGTGATGGTAGTAAACTTCATGGGAGAGTTGTTCCCTTCGGACATTGGAAGGTTAATGTTGGGGATAAAGTTGTTTGGAAGGGTTGTTATTCGAGATAAAGGCTTTATTAAGGGGTTGTCATGAAGAGAGTGGTCATGGTTGTTGAATTAATGTATCTATTGCCACAACTAATAAGGGATCCTTAGAGTGACTAATTCTACTTCGATCTTGTATGAATATCGCCGAAGTCTCTTTTGGCCTAAGAACTTGTCAACCTAATCATATGGAGAAAATAATTGTTTAATCTGATAAAAGTTATGAAAGGTGGTTAAAGACATCATGGTTGGTGGATGTCCTTTCTTCAAGGACCTTAAATGGAGGGTAACTTCTTTACCTATTAGAGTTAAATGATTAAGTTTGTACTTAACAATAGAGGATTTCTCTTACGCATTTGTGGTTTCAAGAGCCTAATCTTGAATGTTACAGGATCATATATTGAGAGACAATGTGATAGAGGGTATGGACTTTGATTTTGACAAAGCTTTGGATGCTTTTAGTGTTGTTATTTCATATTTTGACCTTATCAGTTTTACTAACAAGGACACCGTCCCTTCTAAATTACAACATGTTTTGGCGAGTGTCTTTTTAGTAAAAGTGGTTAGGACATGGAAGTAAAGTTTAACATGACCCCAAGACAGAAAGCAATTTTTGGGTGTTTACAAGAAGCACATGCTTAATATTTTCTCCTTTTTATTCCTACTGATGGACTAGGCCAATACAAGTTCCTGATAGACTATCGTATTGTTCTTAAATATCGAGTAATGATTCATTTATTTCCTATTGATGAGGTTTTACCTGTTAGCTGCAAGGCAAGCTTTAATACATTTGGGTAACACATGATTCATTGTAGAGAGCTTCCAGACTCCAAATATCGACATGAATTTGTTAGAGATGTCTTATGTGATATTTTCATCGGAATGAAGTATCTGTGAAGAAAGAGACACATGTGAATTTCTTGAGTGACCCACAAGAGAAGGGAGATTGACACTTAGACCAACAAATGTTCTGGTGTACGGGTGGGTAGGAGGGAAATATGCATGTGTAGACTTTGATTATGGTTTCTTCATTAATAGGACCGATGATTAGAGGTTTTACTTTGGGACAAACAATCCTCAAAACTACTTCGAACAAATATGAAAAAACGTGTTCCGACAATCAACATGCTTTTATACTATTTTTTTTTTACACTTTTAATATTCTAGCAGCATAACCAATAAATCTTTTGCAGAAAGTACAAATACTCATGCATACAATTAAATAGTTTTTAAAAGAATTGATTTTAAAAAAGGACAATGATCTAATATATTGTCTGTTTGTCTATATAAAAGAATACATTACCATTAAATAAAGACATATTTTGGATTAAAAAAAATAGATATATTCATTTAAACTCGAATTGTTTTGTTTTTCTAATGTGAATAAAAAAAAATGGACAAATGTAGACTCTGTTGAGAACACACATTTTTTTATTTCTATTACTTTTTTTTAAGACTTGATTTCTATTAGTTGAGTGAATAGGACAGGACTCTACATTAACAACTCCTATTTAAAGGAGGAGGAAAGTAAAAAAAAAAAAAAAAAAAAGTTACATGCAAGAAGCCAATTGTCAAGAAAGTTACATGCATTAGTGCTATGCTATTCATGCAAAAAATCAAGTACAGTACGATTCATGCAATAAATTAAGAGTGCATCACATGCTAGATAGTAATGTGTCAAGTATGAAAGGATCTTACAATAGTTGGCCTTAGATCACTAGTAATGAACCTTAATCATTGCACGTCTTATTCACTCTTTATTATTCGAAATTTCCCCCTCCCTACCCCCCTTTTTTCACCGGGTTCTCACTTCTCACCAATACCACACTTTCCACAATTTTGCTTTCTAAATATCACACTTTCAACACACCTACAAATTGTTTAGGCGGAACCCTTTTTTTAAAATTATTTAATATATATTATATTATTTATTTATTTAATAGTAACTATTTTTATTTTATTAAATACTTAGATAATAATTATATAAGAATGAGTTAATGCTTTAAAAAATAATTAATTAACAAGTTTTTCTGTAAAAATGTTATTTAACTTAATTAGAAAAATATGAATAGATTGAATTAAAATTACATTACAATTAAAATAATCAATTGACAACATTAATCTCGAAATAAATAAAGGTATATATCATGTTGGTTGAGGTGCTCCATATCGTTTACTCCTACATTGTATTTATTGGGACGGGTGGTTGAGTTGATATTTGTGCTTCATCTTCCGATGAAAGATAATCCTTGAGCTTGTTGAAGAAAGTGTTAGTGGCTGGTGCGCTCTCAAAACTTAAGTCGTGGCTTGTGGAATAGAAGTTTTATTGTGTTGTATTTTGAGTTGATGTGGTAATGGGGGATAATAGAAGTTTTGTTGTCGGGGTGAATTTGAGGTGAATGAATGTGTTAAATAGAAAATTGTTGTCGTGTCGTGGTATTTAAAAGTTGTACTTTCATTAAGGTGTAGATTGTGTGTATGAGTATAAGTTAGAGTATATTTGAATTTGCGGTGAATATAATTGATTCTAGCATAATTAAATTTGATAGAAATGATTTTTATAAAGTTGAGTTCAACAAAATTGATTTATGTTTTGTTGAGAATCAAGTGTGTGTGTGAGTTCTCTCACTTATAAAGTGTCCATTCTTTCCCTTTTTTAACCAATGTGGGACTTCTTCCTCACACTTGATTCTCAACACTCCCCCTAAAGTGCGAGTCTTACACAATGCTCCCCTCATGTGGAACCTCTCTCTTCCACATACACTTGTACCACCGTTGACACTCAACGAAACACCTTCTATCCACCACTTGCGGGAAGTGTTTCGATACAAGTGAGTCTGTCCCTATCTCAAAACCAAAGGCTCATGATACCACTGTTGGAGGCAACTCGAGGGGGTCAACCAGGGAGCACTTTACTTGGGACACACCTTTGTGAGAGATACACCACATATTCACCTATCACCTTAAGGTTTTAGGTGGATATGTGGTGTATTTCTCACAAAGGTGTGTCCCAAGTAAAGTGCTCCCTCGTTGACCCCCTCGACTTGCCTCTAACAATGGTATCATGAGCCTTTGGTTTGAGAAAAAAGGGACCGACTAAAACTTGTAGTTGAAAGTCAACAAATACATGTAGTTGAAGAGAATCAACGGATACATGTAGTTGAAGTCAACGGATACAAGTGTTTGTGGAAGAGAAGCTTCCACATGAGGGGAAGCATTGTGTAAGACTCACACTTGAGGGGGAGTGTTGAGAATCAAGTGTGAGTGTGAATAATAGTCCCTCATTGGAAATATGTGTGGTGACTTGAGCATATATAAGTGGGAGAACCCACTCACCTATCACCTTAAGATTTTAGGTGGAGAAGTGGTGTCTCTCCCACAAAGGTGTGTTGCTCAAAGGAATGTCCTGGAAATTAACAATGCTCTCGACTCGACCCTCCCCCGATTGTTGCGCTAACATGTTTGAATACATTTAGGTAAAAGTGAGTTGAACAATAAATTTCACTGTAAAAATCACTTATAATCAATTCTGGAGGCATAAGCTACAAATTTTGCCTTCAAGTAGAATTAATTCAGAAGACATAATCAATTATACTTTTAAAAAACCAAACACCTCAAAATCACCAAAAATAAATTCTACATCTCTAGAATTGATTCTGGAATTTGTAGAAGTGGAACCAAACATACATTTAAAGGCGTTAAAATATGGAGTTTGTTGTTGAAAATAAGGCTAAATTGTTGGTATCGTTGTTGTTGGATGTTATGCATGTTTTGATATGTGTGTTAATGAACGGTTAAGGTATGTCGGTGTAATTGGGTTGTGTTAGAATATACTCCGTATGTATTAGTGGATGGTTTGGTATGTTGGAAGTTTGAAGAAGACGGTGGTTCAAATCTTAATGGGTGAAGCTCATTCTCCAACCTGCAATTTCACAGTCAAAACCGACCCAAATTAACTCAATGATTTACAGGTTGGATTCACATGTTGTATATAAAATAAAAATAATAAGTTTTTGATTTTTTTTTCAAATTTCTAAATTTTTTGCGATACAATTCAATATTATTGCAGAATTTTTCAAAACATAAATTAGATGAAACACATCATATATTGTCAATTAAATTCATTCATATGTCATAATACTTAATAATAATATCAAATTCTACAAAACAAATCATTTCCATGAAATCCATAAGTCGGAAATGATACCAAAGTAAATAAGCAATTATACCCGGTATTAAAATTATATAAATTTATTGGTCAAATAGAAATATTGGCGGTGAGTGAAAAATTATTGCAAAAAGTAGTTTGCAGTGACATACAAATTTTATATTTTTATTTAAAACTAGTGGAATACCAGTGCGTCTGCACGGATCCTGGTGTGATACGCACGCTTTTATTTTTAAAATATAATTAAAATGTTAATAAGAAAAACAAAATTATTTCACTAAAACAGATTATAATGTTTAAAATAAAAAATATTTTTAAAATAAAAATATAATGATTTTACCAAAATTGTTTTACAGCAATAATTTGTATTTCAATTTTCCATATATTTTAAATATTTTTATATCTTAAATTAAAAATAATTCCAAAATAAAAATATTAGATAGATAAATAATTTAAAAACAAAAGATTTATATCGTGTTTGGATTAATACATTATTTTTACTTTTATTTTCTTTAATTGTAAAAAAAATATAATAACCCGTGCGTTTGCCCAAATTTTGATATGATTATCCGTGCGCAATAACGGTACTGGTGTGTTACCCGTGTGGTACACACATTTGTTTTTAAAATATAATAAAAATATAAATTAGAAAAACAAAATTTTTTTACCAAAAAAAGTTTGTTATTTAAAAAAAATACATATTTTTAAAATAAAAACAAAAGTGTTTTACCAAAATTATTTTAAATCAATAATATATATTTCAATTTTTAATATATTATCTCAAAAAAGATTGTATCTTAAATTAAAAATAATTTCAAATTAAAAATATTAATAACATAAATAATTTTTGGAGTAAAATTGGAAAATTTTATTGCCAAAACAGTTCATACACGCCGATCCTAACACGGATCCAGGCAAATCAACACAGTACAAACTAGCACCAATACATCAAGAGAAACACACAAAAGGCAGAGCACCTATCAACAAATAGCTAAGGTTTCCATGTTCACATGATTCTTCAAGGCATTTTTAGAGCAAGCGCGAAGCCCGATAACAAATTTGATCTTCATGACAATATCCCCAGCCGATTGATTTTGGCCAAAAATCTTCTCATTTCGTAGCTGCCACAGATTGTATATGACTTCAGCCAAAGCCATTTTGAGAAGACAACGTCTCCATCCCTTTTTTGCAGTCTCAGTCGAGAGCCATTTTTTCTCTTCCTCCCAGTTTTTGCATCTTCTATTATAGCCAAGCCAACTCATGATTTGATTCCAAACACTACTAGTGTATCTGCATAGAAAAAAAAGGTGCTCACTACTTTCCATTTGATCACAGAAACTACATAATCCATCGGTTTGGACATTAATTTTCCTCAGTCTATCTTTTGTTGGGAGCCGGTTCAGAATTGCCAACCAAAGAACAAAACACGCCCTTGGTCTAGCATAGTTTTGGATCAGAATCTTCTTCCAATTCTGATTGGTATGTGTACCCCTCAGCTCTTTATACATGGCATTTGTACTGAATCGTTGTTGCTGTATGCTTTCCTTCCAATATTCACTATGGCAGATAAGCTCTTTGACTTTAACAATACTCTTTATCATCCATGAGCTACTAGCTTTGGCCTCCCACTGCATTATGCTAGTCCCCTTCAGATAATATGCTCCAATCCACCTAATCCACAATTTATCAAACTTCATATGGAGATTCCACAAAAGTTTCAGGATTGTGGCCTTGTTCCAATCTCTAAGATATGTCATATTTAATCCCCCTGCATTACACGGCAGATAGAGTTTATCCCAAGCCACCAGAGCTTTTCTCCCCACTGCTTTACCAGACCCGATGAAATTCTTGCAAATCATATCAATTCTCTGAATAATTTGCTTGGGAAGAGGGAAAGCTTGCATCCAGTACCCAGCTATGGACATCAAAGTGCTTTTGACAAGCTGCTTCCTTCCTGCATAGCTAAGCATACTAGCTGTCCAGTGTTGAATTTTCTCCAGCATTCTATCAATGATTGGCTGGCATTGATTGATGGTAAGTTTTCTAGTAGATAAAGGGACTCCCAGGTATTCGAAAGGCAGTTTACCAACACCAAAATTAATCATTCTAGCCAGCTCATCCTGCCTTTGTTCTGTCAGCCCACCAAAATATATTTTACACTTAGATGGATTTGCAATTAAACCAGTAGCTTCAGAGAATTGGTGAAATTTTTCCATCATAAGCTTGATAGACATCTCATCACCCTTTGTGAAGAGCAGTAAGTCATCTGCAAAACAAATATTAGTGATACCAAGCTTAGCACATCTAGGGTGGAATTTAAAATCAACTTTCTGATTGAGAGTGCCAAGGTGTCTATGTAAGTATTCCATGACAAGAGTAAACAGAAGAGGTGAGATTGGGTCACCCTGTCTCAGCCCTCTTTTTGCTTGCAGGATTTTGCTAATATGTCCATTTACCAAGTATCTATAAGACACTCCTCTAACCATTATCATGATCCACCTCACAAACTGGTTGGGGAAATTCATATCTAACCATTATCATGATGGCTACTAGCAATCTTGCTGAACATGAAACTATAGGATCATGGTTTACTTGGTCTAATAAGCAGCTTGCTAATCCAATATATTCCAGAATAGATAGGGGCCTTGTTAATGCTGAATGGCATAGAACATACCCCAATAGTAGTGTGGAGGTGTTTAATCCCAGCATATTTGATCATGCCCTGTTAAGAATCAAATTGGATAGCCTCCAAACTGTGAAGAAAATCAAGCATAGATTTAAGTTCCTAAACTGTATTGCTGGTCATGCCAATTTTCTCCAGATTTTAAGGGCAAATTGGACACACATTGGTGGAGGTAATCCAATGGAACAGTTTTGGAAGAACTTACATAAATTACAATATAGTATGAAGGGTTTGACATGGCAAATGACTGAGGGGATTAGAAATTTAAATATGAGCAGAGATAATCTGGATAAAGCTCAGACTCGGTTAGCTGCTGACCAGATGAACCCTACTCTTTGCCAAGAAGTAAAGTTCTGGACTGATGAAGTTTTAAAAAACTCTGAGCTGGAAGAACAGATCCTGCAGCAGAAACTCAAGTGTGATTGGATTAACCTGGGTGATGGAAACAATGCATACTTTTATGCAAATCTTAAATCCAAAAACAAGCAAGTACAGATCAAGGGACTTGAAGATGCTAATGGAAATAAGATAACTGAACAGGAAGACATTGAGACAGAAGTGCTCTCTTTCTATACAAATCTGGTTGGGCAAGCTGCAAGGCAAAGAAGCCAGGTGGATTTTTGTAGTCTGAGAGGAGGAGCTCAGTTAAGTAGAGAGCAACAGGACTGCCTCATTGGCCCAGTGACTGAAGCTGAAATCTGGAAGGCTATACATAGTATGGGTGATTCAAAGGCACCAGGGGTGGATGGCTATAATGCCAAGTTCTACAAGGCCAGCTGGACTATCATTAAAAGTGATGTCATGAAGGTAGTGCAGGATTTTTTTGAGAATAACAGGATGCATAGGGCAGTCAACTGTGCACTTGTAACTCTGATTCCCAAGACAAAAACAGCCAAATCCATGAAAGATATGAGGCCCATTGCTTGTTGTACCACACTGTACAAAATTATTTCCAAAGTCCTCACTCATAGGTTAAACACAGTGATAAACACAGTGGTAGATGATAGTCAGACTGCTTTCTTACCTGGTAAAACGATCCATGATAACATCATCCTAGCTTTTGAGCTTTTGAGAGGGTACAACAGGAAACATCTAACTCCCAGGTGCACTATCCAAATTGATTTGCAGAAGGCTTATGATACTGTGGAATGGGACTCACTTGAACAAATAATAATATAAATAATTAAAAAATAAAACATTTTTATCGTATTTGGATTAATACATTAATTTTATTTTATTTAATTATACAAAAAAATTTAATAATACGTGCGTTTGCACGGATTTTGGTATGGTTACTCATGCGTTCACATGATACTGGTCATGATACTGGTGTGTTATCAGTGTGTTCGCACGAGTACTGGTGTGGTACACACGTTTTTGTTTTCAAAATACAAATTAGAAAAACATATATTTGAATCAACAGTATAATGATTAATAAAAAATATCATACAATTTTGATACTATTTATTCATACCTTACTTATGTTCCGTTCTATTAGTAATTATATTGAAGTTCATTTAATTCATTTAAACTGTATGATTACTTTGTACCAACAAAAAAATTGTATGATTATTGATTTAATTATATAAATTGATTATGTTCTGCCTATATACATTATAAAAATTTGACGCCAATAAAACGTGCGATTCTCCTATCAACTCATTAATTGAAAACTCTATACACTATTTTATGTATATTAATAAACCATGTCTTTCATTTAATACATTGCTAAACTTTTTATAAAAATTTTATATATTGTAAACTTAGAATAATTGTGAAAATATTTTTTTTCTTTATTTAAACCAAGTAATAATCTGATATAAAATATTTTTCTTCTTTATTTAAACCAAGTCATAATCTCTTATAAAATAAAAATAAAATTATAGGATATATTATTTAAAATATATTTAAAGATTATAAGAGAATATTAAATAAATAAATATTGAGACATAAACTATAAAAAGTTAAAGTAATTATTATATAATTAATTTGATGATAAAGTCTAATGAATTTTTTTTCACTCGTCACTAAATAAAATTAAATACATTGAACTTATTTCAAATAAATACTAAACAATTGGCCAAGATAAAATCAACATTTATATTTTCATAACAATGATTTTTTCTCGTAATTACATTAATGAGACAGATTTATTTAATTATTATATTAATTGTTTCAATTTCAATAAATGATACATATTTTTTTGTATTTAGATTAGAAAATTATTTTTACCGTATTTACATCATTTAGACACATCTATTTAATCATTATTTTAATTGTATTAATTTTAATAAATGAGTCGTATTTATAAATGAGTCGTATTTAATTGTTCTTTGAGTATAAAGGTTACCATATTATTATTCTAGGACTAATATTTCAAAATTCCTAGGATTGTTATAATTTTAACGATTTCTATAATTACTATTATAATCTTAATTTTTATTAAAAAAAATTATATCTAAATTTTCTACTAATAATCTTTTTCTATATTTATATTGTTTACTTCGACACGGTTAACTTATTTCTTTTAGTTTGAAAATTATTTATAAAATTTTTTAAATTGACATTCCTTTAAGTAAAATAATAGAAAAAAATACAAAATAAACACAAATGAGAAGATTATTTTTCACAAATATAACAATTAAATAAATATTAATACTTTTAAAAAATTAAATAAAAAAGTTACATCATTAAATTTTAATTTTGTCATTTTATAATGATTTTTAAGATACAATCCTCATTATAACAATGCATTGAATTAATTATTAAATTTGTATTCTATTATAGTTTAATATCTTTTAATACTGATTAAATTTTATTTATTGTCACTTTATTAAAAATAAATATGATAATAGTGTTAATAATAAAAATGCAAAGGTATTGGATAATTTTTTATCTTACAACTTCTAGAATAATTCTATAAATAAATATTATCTTTAAATACTATCATGAATGAGATGAAAATAATGTGAATCACTCACTGCCAGTTTTATTTATAAACTTTGCCACTTTTAGTATTGTTCCATATATTATATCACTTAACAATTACAATTAAAAAAATGAAGTCAAACAATCCAGAATTGCACCAAACAATAAATGAGATCAATATGATTACCAACATCCATATGTTTCAAAAGTGAGACTTCTGAACAAAGAACCGATGAACCTCCCAAGTTTGTGAAAATCCGAGTCATATCTTGCCTCTTTCGTTCTTTCAACCTGTAAGGTATACATTGAAATACTTTAAATTGTGAAAACAACGTAAAAGAAATCAAGTCAAAGATGACATAAAGCCTTCACCAACATACCTTTATAATTTTTCAAATACCAGACCATTTGATAGATTAAGAGAAAATGAGACTTGATCGTAGACAGAGGGTATAGAAAGAGATACAAAATTAAAATTATAATAACATGATTTATGTTACACTCAAAATAAATTAAATGATTTTTACCGTAACCGTTGTCACAACTATAGTTTTAACCGTTGTCACAACTATAGTTTTCATCCCTGTAACTGCTGCAGCTGATTTTGTGATATTTGTAACATATACTTCTCAGCAACAGTTTTAAAATTAAAGTTTCAATACCTAAATTTACGGTATATTTCAATCCAATTTCTGCTACTGAGTTCAACAATTTTGGTTGATGCAGTGGATGATACACTGCATGATGTCATCACAAATACATATATGCTCAGTACATATGCTTTTGCTACAACCTTTTGGTTCATAGTAAATTCTTCTCTAGGAGAAGAAACAAACTTATCCATGTGAATTGCTGTTAAAAAATAGATGAAAAACAATAGATTGTGATACCATTGACAAATGTTGTATTTTGATAACATATTGACAAAGGCTCTAATTTGATATCATCATAGAGCACAACAAATAACATATAACAACTTAGTTTAATGTCTATCTGTAATATAAACTTAGTTGAATGTCTAAAAATATTCAAAAATGCGAAACAGAAAACGTCAACAGACTCCGTAGAAAAAAAAATGTACAGACAAAAATAAAACTAAAACAAATACATGATAAAAATATTTATACAATTAACTTTGTTACTTGCAAAAAATAATAAAATAGTAACAATTGATGGTATTTTAAATTTAATCGATAAAATAACCGACAAAAAAGAGGTTCAATCACGATCTTTCAGAAGCAAAACTAGAATAAAGCTGAATATTCATCTTCATAGCTAATTTAGAACATATTAAATATCCATGGCACATACCTGCTACACCAGTCAAGATAGTTACCATATATGCTAACATCAAAATGACACTGCAATCATTAGCAGCTGCAATCATGTTCATTTAAGATCTACCAATGGTGTATAATTATAACTTCGTGCTGGAGTTTGTTAATATTGCGCCATTGTTGTCATATACAATACAAAATTGAATCAACCACGAAAAATAACGCACAACAATAACCAAAGTTCAAAACCTAAACAGATCAAATCTACCAGAATAAGTTAACAACAAAACCTAAATTGACAAAGTCATACATAAATCTTTTTGAATCCGACCACTAAGACACTCGTTGCCGAAACCCGTTTCCACCACCACCACCACCACCATCACACTTGTCACCGGAAACCCATTTCCACCACTACCTAACTCATCACCAAAAACCTGTTTCCACCACCACCACCACAATCATCGCCGTCACACCAGATCTGAATGTTAAAACAAAATAACTTAAAAAAACATAGCAAATGGTGAAAACTTTAAAATGATTTTTAATCGAAATATGAAACGAACAACAAACCTCGATTTGCAGCTTGAAGATTATGGAAATCAGTGGATTTCGATGCAGAACGTCGATCATCTCGTAAGGTCTCGCCATGCCCATGCCCGTCAAATCTTCCCCTTCCGCGTGAGCCAACATCACCAAACCTAAAACAACAAACACTAAATCAAAAATAAAATCGAAGCAGTTTGAAACTCAATGACTAACATGAACGGTAAAAATGAGTAAAAGAAAAAGAACAAAGAATCGAGAGAAATTTCGTGAGAGAGAGAAGAGAAAAATAAGATTTTTGATAGGAGAGAGGGGAAAGAATATTACAAAAAGTGGGTGGATATGAAAAGAAGAGTAGTACAGAAAATGGGTGGATATGAAAAGAAGGAGACGTGGAAGCATAGGAAGACAACAAGGGCGTGTTGGTCTTTTCCAGAACTATTAAAGTTCTTATATGTTAGATAATTAAAGAAAAAATAAATCACTAATTTCACATTAACGTGTTCGGTCAACGAGTTCATGGGTTGAGAATTTCAAATTCAATACCTGAATCAAAGCTATGATGGTTGTAGCAGGTTGGGTCATGTATACCCGTTAATAAACGAGTTTAGCTAATTTATGAGTTAATTCACTTTGGATCGGTGGATTCACGGGTCGACTCACACCCATTAATACTCCTTACTACTACAAAACGCATAAACAATAACACCATGGTCACCACAGAGCTTTCATGGGTTCAAACCTCAGCGTCATCATATATATTATTCCTTTAATGTTAAGGCACATCTTTTCTTTTCTTTTTTATTTTTATATAAAAAAATTAAGGGGATATGACTACGGTTGGTACGTTCCACCATTGTGATACATAATTTACCCATATATAAGCAAATCAACTATCACTTATTGACAGTAGCGCCGTTTCGTTCACAGTGAAACCCTAGCACCCACTTTTTCTCTTCTTCTTTGCCATTAGTCATGAATCTTATGCTTCATACATTAAGGTATTTTTCTTCTTACATCTTATTGTTAGATAGTTCCCCATTATCTCGTTTGTTGCATGTTGTTTTTGTTGATTAATTGTTCTCGTTTTTTCAGATTCTTTTTCACTACCTTAACAAAGACCATACTTGGCTATGGTACATATTGTTTGTGTAGCTATGGAAAAAGTACAAGAAGCATGAACATATGATGGAAGCTTCATCCACCTTGTACTTCTTCTTCATAGCTTCACAAACAAGATGTTTTTCATACTATGTTGACGAATAATTTTGCGTTTTCACATGTTGATAACTTCCATGGTTATGTAGGACTCAACAAGAACAACACATTTTAGTTAATAAAGAAACAACATCGGCAACAAACTTCATCTAGTTTGAGATACAATAAGAAGAAACATAAGAAGTATGAAGCTGTTGTGTAAGCTTCTTCCTCCTTATATTTCCTTTTCATTGCTTCACAAACTAGATGAACTTCAGAATTGGTTCATGTTCCACAATTAGTTTTAATAAAAGGTGTGTCTTAGAAATTTATAATATATCTTTTTCATTGCTAAAAAATTTATAATATTTGGTTCTGTTGTATGAGTTTATTATATTCTATGTAGATTATTTGTTTCACTAACCCTCCCTTAAAATACATTCATTTAAATTGACATAGATACTATAATCTGAAAATTAAATTGTATTTGAAAACCAACTTATGAGACGCACGCAATCAGAAAAATAATGGTTTGTTTAAGTTGGTTTTCAAGAATAGCTTAATTTTCAAATTATAAATAAATAAATAAAACATAATCTAGTATTTAAAAATATCATATATAAAATATATTTATAATTTACTAATTTTGAAATTTACTTGGTGGCGTATGGAAAGCGGAGTGGATTTATTAGTGCTAGTAAACACATTCTTGACCATCCATATGCTTGTAGCAAGATTACACATCCTGTAGCAAGATTACACATCCAATCAATGTATGCATATTTGTTGACTTAAATATGATGGTATAGATCACGTAGACCAGGTCTTTGAAGCTGACCTCCGGTTCCACATGGAAGAGGTGCTCTTTGTCATCTAATCCTGCGCTGTCTTTGTTGAGATGACTGAGGAGACATCTCAGCTTCACCTTCCAATAAAATATAGTCCTCGAGCTCATTGAAGAAAATTTTAATGGTTGTTGAACTCTTGAAATTTAAGGCAATGCTCGTTAAATGTAAGTTTTGTTATTGTATTTTGGATTGATTTGTTAATGGAGGGGTAGTAGAATTTTTGTTGTTGAGGTGGATATTGGGTTAATGGTTGTGTTGGATGTCATACCCTAATTTCTACCCCTAAAATCTCACCTCCAATTGCATCATTGCATATCATCAAGACCATCAATCATTTTGTGTGTTTATTTTGCATTGCTAACCTCATGAGAATACAAAGATATGCCTTGTTTGTTTTGTTCTTTTGTAAGATAAGGCTATGAATCAAGAGGATCAAAGAAGTTGACTAATTAAGGTTTTGTGTGCTCCTCATATGCCTTAAGCTCCTTCAATCATTCATGATGCTCAAGAGACTCTCTCTCATCAATAACAAATTTTGAGTTGGCATCAATTCAAATTCATCAAGTTCCAACTCATCAGATATTCCAAATTAGGGTTTTGGTTAAAGTTGACTGGATGTTGACTTATGACCAAATCATGATCCCATGGTTGGAATATAATTCAAGAGTTATAAATACCTCTTTGTGGTCCACTCATTTGCCTCAATTGATCCAAGAAGCTTGATCCATTGGTAGTTGAAGATTTTTGATCCAATTGCATAAAAGTCAACAAATGCTCAAAGTTAAAGTTTGACTTTTGACATTTTTGGTCAACTATGGGCTTCTCAATTCAAGAATCAAGAAAATATGGAAGATTTTTGAATTTTATCAAGTTAGATCAAGAAAATCAAGATAAAATCAAAAGATGTCAAAATTAGAGTTCATGAATTTTCTCGAAGTACCAAAATTTCATGTTCAAGTGGTCAACTTTCCAAGGCAATTGTGATTGACTCAAGCATCCAATTTGAGCACTTGAGGTCTACAATCAAAGATGATGTTTGATATTACAAGATGATGGAAAATTTGAAGTCAAAATATTTCTTTAGATGCTTGAATTTATTTGTCAAAGTTGAGGTCCGAAAGTTGTTACAAAATCAAAATACTTAGAAAACTTTCTAGGTGTTGAAGCCTTTTCAAGTGCATGACTTTATGGCCAACTTGTGGACAATCCAAGCAACCATTTTTTATGCCTGAGCACTGAAATTGAAGAGGGTATTTCATACTTCATCATAGTGGAAAATTTGATCCAAAAAGCCTTTGCCAATTGAGAGAAATTGAAGGCCAAAGTCAAGGGTTCATGTTTGTTTGAATGGCAAAATGACCATATTTTTTCTCTCTAAGTGTTTTAAACTCAATTTGCTTGGCACGGTTTTAGAGCATCTTTTGAGTGATTTACAAGCCATATCTTGAAACATTGTCAATACCAAACTTGCTCACTCTTATGCTAGATTCAAAATGATGTCATTTCCAGGCAAGTTAGGCAACTACAATGAAGACAAACCTGCTGCAAACTAACCATTATATATATATATATATATATATATATATATATATATATATATATATATATATATATATATATATATATACAGTGGCGGAGCCAGCGCCCGGCTAGGTAGGGCAGTTGCCCAGGCTCCGCCGACCATGCTTTACCATCATATGCCGGAGATCTGCCATTCTCGCCGTCCCCTAAACAAGAAAGTTGTCGGCGGTTTCAAAAAGAAAAAGGAGTGATGTCGAATTCGCCGTTAATAAACTGACCACCTGCTCCATATTGATACAAGGAGGGAGATGAAACTACACATTTAGAAACAAATTACTTAGTTGTTCTTTCAATTTCACGACTCCACTCTTTCTTCTTTTTCTTCCGTTTCAATTCAATTTTCACTATAAAATTGTTGTGGTGTTGTTATTTGTTGTTGTTGCAGGCTATGGTCGACGAATTGATGAAGAATTGGGGTACAATTTGTCGTTTTGCGCAATGCCCACCAAGTGTTCGGTAAAAGTTCTGAACCAAGATTCTTCTTCCTTTATTTTGTTTTTGCTTTGCATGATTTTTTATAATTGAACCTTGATTTGTTGGACAAAATTGGAAGCTTGTTTGCACAATTGTAGCAATCTGAATTGGTGAGATCTCCTCTACATTGAAACTAACCTGTTATACTGTTTTGGCCACTGACAGAAATGGTATTGTATTATTTTGTTTTGGTAGATTGTTAAACTAGTGAACCAAAGAGAGTGGAAAGTGTTTTGGAGTATAATCCACTTGGATCCGTGAAAGTTTCTTTTGAACAACCTTTATAGATCAATGTAGTGTAACTAGATGAAGATTCTGCAAAATGGGTTGTGTTTAGATTTGTAAACAAAGATATAATCAAAGAAAGAATTATAGTTTTTTTTTCAATTTGGGTTGTGTGTAGTACTAATGGACCAAATCATGGCAATTTCTGTGGATTGCCTTAAAACATGAGTAGATGTGGAGATGAATGAGTTGCATATACTCACTATAGTAAGGAGTACTATTTATGTGTATTTAGAATGAGAACAAATAATGTAGAGAAGAAGATAGAAAAAGTTTAGGTTTTAGAAATGATGTGTACATAAAAAGTTGTAATTCTTTACTGTTTTGCTTTAAAAAGTACAAGAATGAGTGTTAGTTAAATCATAACGTGACTTTAGAAGCTAACTTTTTTATCTTCAATGAGGCCAAACTAAATTGAAGGTGTTTGTTGTGTGTCATTACGCATGTATGGAACGTTTTCAATACGCAATTAACGTGACTTTCAAAAGTTACAAAGGGGAGTTTTAGGTTGATGTGGAAATGTAAGGAATTTAAAATTATGTTAATACTATTTTACTTCCCAGTCATATATTCAACTTGAGCTCTCTGAACAACGTTTTTCACACACTGTCCACAATCAGAATCACTAGCATGTTTCTTCTAATTTTTAAATTTTTGCCCGGGCTTAAGCATTATTCTGGCTCCGCCACTATATATATATATATATATATATATATATATATATATATATATATATATATATATATATATATATATATATATATATATATATATATATATGAATATATGAATTGGCGCCTCCTATATATTTTTCAAATTTTTTTCAGTTACAGATTTGACATTACCTACAAATTTTTCTACGAAATTACCTGCAAAAAAGTAATCCGCAGGTAAATTCACGAAAAGAAAATCCTCCATGCTTTCTAATATCCTCAGTGATTTCTAAAGTGCCTCTCAAATTTTTTGAGTTGTTCCTTTTTTTTGGTAGGAGTAGAAGGATTAGAGTAAAAGAAATCTTATGAGTTGGTAAAGTGCCTCTCAAACTATAATACTTTATAGTTACATTAGAAAGCACGGAGTAACATTAGAAAGCAAGAAAAGAAATTATTGTTTTTTCCATTTAAAATGTCCGTCTCTATTTTTCTTCCCAATTTATATACTCTATTTTCTTTTTTCTTTCATTCATATTGTTTATTTATTAAATTATTTATTATTTATTTATCATTTTAACAAAGTCACACCTTCATAGACATAGTTGGTTGGTTGATTAGTGTTTCTATTGAAAAATTATACGATTCTCAAGTTTGAATAATCGAGTTGTTTATTTGATTTTATTTATCTCTCACATTAATTGTTTCTTTTAGAATAAAAGGCCATAGAGAAAAGAAAATACTTGAGAAGTTATATAAAGAGATATTTGTTATAAATAATTGGATATTTGTTTTCCAATGATTTTATTCTTTATTTATAACAATTTGTATTTATTACATTGTCTGTATATTGTCCTATAAATAAGACCAATCTCTTTGTAGAAATACACCGATGAAATAATATATAATCATTCTATCTTTCTCTTTTATCTTCTTTCTCCTTATTTCATAACATGTTATCAACACGAAGCTCCAAGATTCAGAAGGTACTATTATTCCTTTTTATATATTTTCTATCTTTTATATATAGATATATTGATTAAAAAATGTAAAAGAAAATCAATGATGATTTTCATGCATCTCTGATAATTTGCATGAATAATGTTAAGGCTGTCAAAAATTCCAGGGCTATATTGGTAATTACACTAAATAATTACATTTTAATGAGAACAAGTCAATTTCTAATTTGTTTCCCTTATTCTAGAAACAAACCCTTATTCTAGGAACAAACCCTTATTCACATCCCCCCTCAAATTGATGCTGCTTGTCAATAAGCATCAATTTGCTAACAAGAAACTGATGACGTGGACGCGGAACAGCCTTGGTAAGAATATCTGCAATCTGCAACTGAGTACTGACATGAGGAAGTGATATGATTCGGTCATCATAAGCATCACGAATTGAGTGACAGTCAACTTCAATATGTTTGGTGCGTTCATGAAAAACAGGATTCGCAACAATTTGGATGGCACTTGTATTGTCAGCATAAAGCGAAGTTGACTCTATTTGAGGAAATCCAAGTTCAGCCAAAAGACCACGAAGCCAAATTATTTCAGAACAAGCAGCAGACATGGCACGATACTCAGATTCAGTAGAAGATTTAGAGACTCTCGGTTGTTTCTTACTTTTCCATGAGATCAATGAAGAGCCAAGAAACATGCACCAACCAGTGAAAGATCGTCGAGTATCAGGACACCCTGCCCAATCTGCATCACTATAAGCACTCAATCTAGGAGCAACTCAACTAGGAAAGAATAAACCACGATGAGAGCTTCCCTTCAAGTAACGAATTATACGATGAACTGCTGCCAAGTGAAGGTGGCGAGGAGAATGCATGAATTGACTTACTTGTTGAACAGAAAACAATATGTCAGGGCGAGTAATAGTCAAGTAATTAAGGCTACCCACGAGTTGACAATACAATAAGGGATCATGCAACAGATCACCATCATCACGATGATATTTAACATTAACCTCAAGCGGAGTATCCACTGGATTAGCCGATTGGAGACCAGTCATGGAAATTAAATCTGTGGCATACTTGTGTTGATGGAGGAATATGCCCTTGGATGTAGAATGAACCTCAAGACCAAGAAAATAATGCAAATTACCAAGATCTTTCATATGAAACGCTGCTTGTAACTGCTGTTTAAGGCTTTGAATGGAAGCATGATCAAAACCAGTAATAATCATATCATCAACATACAGAAGAAGTAGGACGATTCCAGTAGACGTTCTATGAATAAATAGAGAAGAATCATACTGACTCTGAGTAAAGGAGAACCCAAGTAGAGTGGAGCGGAATTTTTCATACCATGCTCTAGGCGCTTGTTTCAAACCGTATAAGGAGCGTTTAAGCTTGCACACACCCTTAGATGATGAAAATAAACCTTGAGGAGGAGTCATATAAATGTCTTCCGCGAGGTCACCATGAAGAAAAGAATTTTTCACATCTAATTGATAAAGAGCCCACCCGTTAGAAGCAGCTATAGAGAGTACTGTACGAACAGATGTCATTTTAGCAACCGGTGCAAATGTCTCATCATAATCAATTCCATATTCCTGCTTGTTTCCTAAGGCAACCAAGCGAGCCTTCAAACGGTTGAGGGACCCATCCGAATTCAATTTCACAGAATACACCCATTTGCAGCCAATGGGTTTGACATCAGGAGGACAAGAGACAATATCCCATGTGAAATTCTATTGAAGAGCTTGAAGTTCCTCATTCATTGCTTTTATCCAACGTACATCTTTAACAGCCTGTGAATAACAAGTAGGAATAGATATGCCAGATAGCGTGGCAGTCAGAGAAGTATGTGCTGAATCATACCTGTCTGGTGAATATCTGTCTGGTGCTCGAGATATTCGAACAGAACGTCGTGGTTCAACCGTTACAGGATCAGGTGGCGGTTCAGCGTCGGGAAGGGGTGTGGGAACCTGCTGTTTGTGTTTTCTGACATATACATGACCTGGTTTATAATGCTCTATAGATTGAGGCATAATAGAGAACTTAGGAAGAGTAACAATATCATTCATGACAGGAGAAACGCATGGAAACATAAACTGATTATCAAAAAATGTCACATTCCTAGAAATGCGAAAACGATGGTTAGTGACATCATAACACACAAATCCCTTATGCGAGTGACTATACCCCATAAACGCACATTGAACAGACTGTGCTCCAAGCTTATGTCTTTCAAATGGAGGTAAGTGCACAAAACAAACACATCCAAAAGTATGTAAATCATTATAACTAGGCTGAATTTTAAAAAGGCAAAAGAAGGGAGAATCAAAATCAATAACCGTAGAAGGAAGACGATTGATCAAGAATACGGCTGTGGAAAGAGCCTCAACCCAAAATCGGGATGGCACAAAAGCTTGAAGAAGTAATGTGCGTGTTACATCAAGCAAATGACGATTCTTTCGCTCTGCCATCCCGTTTTGCTGAGGGGTATTGGGACAAGACCGTTGAGACAAGATCCCTTTTTGTTGAAGGTATTCCTGAAATTCATGAGACATATACTCACCTCCCGAGTCAGATCGAAAAATTTTAACACTTGCTTGAAATTGATTTTCAACATATGTCAAAAACTTCTGAAACATAGAAAACACTTCAGACTTAGATCTAAGAAAATATATCCAAGTAAAGCGGCTGTAATCATCAATAAATGTGACAAAATATTTATAGTGAGCATGAGATGTTGCAGGAGACATTCCCCACACATCACTATGAATCATCTCAAAACAAGTAGAAGCACGATGAGCGCCTGACGGAAAAGGGAGTATTTTACTTTTAGCCAATTTGCAAACAGAACATGAAATAGAAGTAGTACACGCATGTTTATTTCCCAACAAACCAGTTTTAAATAAATGAGACAAAACAACAGAATTCGGATGGCCCAATTTTCTATGCCAATCCTTATAAGAGTGCAAAACAGTATTACATGCAAAAGATAAATGACTAGAACTAAACTGGAGTGTAAACAATCTTCCCACTTTAGGCCCCTTCGCGATCACCTTTCCCGACACCTGCTCCTGCACAAGACAACCAACACGAGAAAAACTAACATTACAATTGTTATCCACCAATTGACCAACCGACAATAAGTTGGAAGCAAGTCCGGGTGATACAAGCACGTCACGAAAGTTTGAGTCTATGTCACCAACATCAGTGATAGAAAGTTTATTACCATCAGCAATTTGAATTTGCTGATTACCATTATAGGAATGTACATTTTGTAAGTATTTAGAGGAACCCTTCATGTGATTGGATGCACCAGAATCAAGAAACCATGATTGAGAATTATTAGAAGACTTACCCTGAATTCCCAAGGCTGAAAGAGCAGAAAGTACCATTTGTTGAATCATTTCAGGTTGTAGAACACTACCGGTACCAGTACTGAGAGGACCAACTGCAGAGTTGGTAGTGGCATGGAATGCTTGAGTTGGACGTTGTACTGGTCGGGGAGGACGTGTGGGACAGTCAGAGATGATATGACCCTGTTGTTTGCAGTAGTTGCAAAACTTCTTACTGCAGTTGCGAGCTACATGTCCAAATTGTTTGCAAGAAAAACATTGAACTTGTCGCATATCACGACCCTTTCCTCTACTTTGAGCAGCATATGCAATTGCCACAGGTTCGGAACTAACAGCATCATGAGACATGGTTCCTTGCGTAAGTAGACGTTGTTCCTCCCTTAGAAGTTCACCGACACAAGTATCCAAAGAAGGAGCAGGATTCCTATTGAGCAAAGCGCCTCTAACAATCTCGAATTCTGGACGAAGTTTCATGAGAAATTGATCTCGCCTACTTGTGTCGTAGACCTCTTGAACAGCCGTGAGAGAGGTTTTGGGAACATTAGCATGTATAATAGCAGAGTGTTCTGTCCAGAGATTCAGAAAACCAGAATAGTATTCTCGAATAGGTAGGTCACCTTGTTTGTAGTTGGCTATGTCTAGCTCCAATTGAAAACGTTTTGCCGAATTGTCCTGGTTGTAAATGCGCTTCAGATAATTCCATATTTCTTGAGCAGTTGAAAAGGAGCGCAAATTATTTATCATCTGAGGATCAATACTATTGAGAATCCAAGTGATGATTTGAGCATCTTGAGTTTCCCATACATCTAAAGCAGTTTTATCCGTCGGGGCCTTAGAAACACCATCTAAGTGACTCCATAATCCCTTTCCTCTAACATACATCTTGAATTGAAATTCCCAAGCCGAGTAATTCTTGCCGGTGAAACGAACACAGAAGTTATCTCTTTCATTTTCGGAAGCCATTGAAATTATGTTGTAATTAGATTCAACCTCACTATTGATGTATTACTATAATAATTATTATTATTATAATAATAATAATAATTATTATTATAATAACAACCTGCAACCAAAAGGAACAAAGCTCGTGCAGTACCAATATATCCCAAGAACAGTACCACTCGTGAAACCGTAACAATTCCAATGTTTCAATTTGGAATTAGCGGCGGAACCAAATTATAACCACAAACCACGAACCACGAACCAAAATAAAACAAAATTATAACCACGAAAACAAACCGGTCACGACCTAGAATCACTATTCGTGAAAGGAGGATCGCAAACAACCGAAGTAAGCCGAAGCCCTAAACCCAGAATCACGATGGCAATCGACGCTAAACGAATTCCACGGTGAACGATCAGGAACCAGAAACGATGAACAACAAACTGAATTGATCAGGATGTTGTCACAGAACCAAGAGAGAAAAAAATCAGAACCAGAAAATCACAGGTTTGATCTACGAGGCTGATACCATGTCAAAAATTCTTGGCTTCATGCTTTTCTCATTATTATTTCTCGTATATATAGAGGTTACAGGGCTATATTGGTAATTATACTAAATAATTACATTTTAATGAGAACAAGTCAATTTCTAATTTGTTTCCCTTATTCTAGAAACAAACCCTTATTCTAGGAACAAACCCTTATTCACAAAGGCATCCCTGAAGGATAGTAAAACAAATTATTTATATAGTTCTTGAAGAACTTATTAAGTATCCATGAAGGATAGCAAAACAAGTTATTTATATAGTTCCTGAAAAACTTATCAAATATCCATGAAGGATAGTAATAAGGTTTTATATAGTTTCTAAAAAACTTATCAAATATCTCTGAAGGATAATATTGAGATTTTATATAGTTCCTGAAGAACTTATCAAATATCCCTGAAGGATAATATTCAGTTTTTATATAGTTCCTGAAGAACTTATCAAGCATTCCTAAAAAAATGCAAATATTATTATTTTTATTAATAAAAGATTTGTGATTGAGTTCCTGAAGAACTACAAAATGAGTTCATGAAATTTGATAGAATCATAAAATATTTGTGAGATATCACAATTATTATATATAGTATTTATTGATTAATTAATATATTAATAATATGATGATTAATGAAATTGATCTTATGAGAATAAATATTTATATTCAACTAGTGTCTTACCCGTGTGTTCGCACGAGTACCCGTCGTTTTCGCGCATTGTGATTGAGAAAAATAAAAGATATTAGTAAAAGATTAAGTTTTGGGTAAAATTGAAAAGTTATAAAAATAGTAATATTTTATTTAACAAATTATAATGAAGGAAAAATTTTAAAATCGCAAATTCACGAATTATAATGAAGAAATATTCAATCAAATTATATAATTCAATTAGTGATAACTATTAGCCCAATCTCAAACTATCAGCTCAGGAGAATCGATTATTTTTTGCTAGCTAAGGAGAAAATTAATTATTTTGGCTCAACTATAACTACAAACTATCAGCCCAATCTCAAACTATCAGCTCTGTCTTGTAGGCCAATGAGAAACCACTACAAACTCCATTTATAATAATGATTCATTCAAAATGCATAATTAATAGAAAAATACTTTGACCAGTTACTTCATGTTCCCGTTAATATTCATTATTTTGATAAGTAACTTCGTATTCCCGTTAATATTTCAAATTTCTTCCCGTTAATTTTCAAAATTTTGATCAGTAACTTCATGTTCTTGTTAATATTCATTATTTTGATCAGTAACTCCTTGTTCCCATTAATATTCATTATTTTGATCAATAAGTTCGTGTTCCCGTTAATATTCCAAATTCGTTTCCGTTAATATTCAAAAAAATTATCAGTAACTTAATGTTCCTGTTAATATTCAATATTTTGTCAATAACTCCGTGTTCCCGTCAACATTTATTATTTTGATTAGTAACTTTGTGTTCCCGTTAATATTCAAAATTTGTTCCTGTTAATTTTTAAAATTTGGATAGTAACTTAATGTTTTCGATAATATTCAAAATTTTGATCATTAACTTTGTGCTCCCGTTAATATTTAATATTTTAATCAATAACTTCGTGCTCCCGTTAATATTCAATATTTTGATCAGTAACTCCATGTTCCCACTAATATTCAATATTTTGATCAATAAACTTCATTTCCCATTAATATTCAATATTTTGACCAGTAACTTCATGTTCCCCTTAATATTTAATATTTTGATCAGTAACTTCGTGTTCTCGTTGATATTCAATATTTTGTTCAGTAACTTCATGTTCCCGTTAAAATTCAACATTTTGATCAATAACTTCAAGTTCCCATTAATATTCATTATTTTGATCACTAACTTCGTGTTTCTGTTAATGTTTCAAATTTGTTCCTGTTAATATTCAATAGTTTGATTAATAACGCCATGTTTCCGTTATTATTCAATATTTTTAGCAGTAACTTCATGTTCCCGTTAATATTATATACTTTGCTCTGTAATTTAATACTCACGTTAATATTCAATATTTTGATTAATAACTTCATGTTCTCGTTAATATTCAATATTTTGATTAATAACTTCGTGTTCCCGTTAATATTTAATATAGTTTGATCAATAACTTTGTTTTTCCGTTAATATTCAATAGTTTGATCAATAACTTCGTGTTCTCGTTAATATTCAATATTTTGATCAGTAACTTTATGCTCTCGTTAACATGCCATTTTTTATCAGTAACTTCATGTTTCGGTTAATATTCAATACATTTAATATTTTGATCAGTAATTTAATATTATCTTTAATATTCAATATTTTGATTAGTAACTTCATGTACCCATTAATATTAAAAAAAATTCTATTAATATTCAATATTTTGATTAATAACTACATGTTCCCGTTAATATTCAATTTTTTTATCAGTAACTTCATGTTTCTATTAATATTCAATATTTTGATGATATTTTTGAAACAAAAATAAATTAATTTTAACATTGTTTAAAAATATTTGATGATAATTAATTTTTTTTTTAATAACAAAAATCTTAAATTGACAAATTATAATGAAGAAATATTCTATCAAATTATATAATACAATTAATAATAAATATTTAATATAATTGATTAAACTCAATTTAAAAATCAAATATATTATTCCATATATAAAATATTTGAATCAATAGTTAATTATTCCTATATATAAATATTTTTGTTTTGGAATTATTTATAAAACTATTTAGGCTTAATTGCAACTTTAATCCTCCTACTTTGTCTTTTTCTTGATTTTGATCCCTCTATTTTAAAAATCACTATTTTAGTCCTTTTTTAAGTTTTCTGTGCAATTTTCGTCCCTCTATTTTATTTTTTTTCTGCAAAATTAGTCCCTATTCCTGTCTCTTTTTCATTAGAAAACTCAAAAAGGGGACCAAAATCGTGGTTTTAAAAATGGGGGGACTAAAATCGAGAAAAAGACAAAATAGGGGGACCAAAGTTGCAATTAAGCCAACTATTTAAATCAATTGTAAACTTATTCTCGTTATTACATTTAATTAAATGTGTTAATATCAATACCATATGTGTGTACCGTATAATTACCCGTGTGTATCCGTAATATATTATTTTGTATTTGGATAGAATTGACCCATTAAAGTTTTAATGGTAATATTTCTATTATATTATATATATATATATATATATATATATATATATATATATATATATATATATATATATATATATATATATATATATATATATATATATATTGATTATTGATGAACTTGTTCAATTAAATTTTAAATTTTATAAATGACAAACAAATTGTATGATTAATAAAAAATATCATACAATTTTGATATTATTTACTCATATATTACTTATGTTTCATTCTATTACTACTTATTCATACATTACTTATGTTTCATTCTATTACTATTTATTCATACAATACTTATGTTTCATTCGATTACTTATGCTTATTAACACCCATAGTTATTTTTAAATATTTTTTTTAAAAAAAGTCAATAGATATAATATATTTATTTTATTTAATAATCTTTAAAAAATTTCATTTATATATATATATATATATATATATATATATATATATATATATATATATATATATATAACTTTCATATTTTATATTTTAAATAATTTAGTAGTATTAGTAAGAAATCTTATTAAAGTGAAAATAGAAAATAGTAGTTAGTTTTTGTATACAGAGAATGACGATGTCACATGTTGTATTTTAAATATTTTGAAAATATACTTTATTTTTATATTAATATCTACGAATTTTTTATCAAAAAACTCCATACAATATATAAAAGCAATGATATGCCTAAAACATTTTATTAAAATATGTATCTAATAATATTTATCCTTTTGTTAAATGAGAGGTTAAAAATCTTCTAACCATATGAAATTTGGTTTCAAAATTATGTTGATAAATTCATTATTTTAGAAAGTTTCTATTAAATAATTTTGAAGGAAATCAAGTGAGATAAATTATATTTATTAATTTTTAATGATAATATGATTCACTCAATTTTTGGTGATACAACATCAATATAATTGGAGTACTAAATATATTTGTAACGTATTTATTTTATACCAATTAAGATATTGGTAAGTAATTGATATGATTTTAATGTATTGATTCTATATCAATTAAATTATTCCACGTACTGATATTAAGGTATGGGTCGTTAAAAAGGCTTTTATGTTAGATAATTTTAGGTAAATCATACAAAAGTACAATATTTACTCAAAATTATATTATTTTTAGGTAAATCATACAATATTGTAAAAACAATATAATTTTGTAAGATATAAAAGTACAATATTTTCTCAAATCTAATAATTTAAATATACATATGGTAAGTACTAAAAGAATAAGAAATCAAAAGTTGCAATCACATGCATTAAATCATAAATTAAAAGTTGCAATCAATCGATCAATGATTACTAAAGATAATTATGATATTTAACTTTTTTATAAGTAAATGATTTATGTCTTTTCATTCTAAACTCTTTATTTACCTACAAAAATATACTGTTTTTTTCTTTATTCTTTGATTCTATTTTCTTATACATTTCAAAATTATGTATATGTTTTGAATTTGTAATATTTTATTATATTCTATATTTATTTATTTTTGTTCGACCTTAGAATAAATAAATATCAATAATATTTTATAAAACTAACTTTATAAATTATATATATTGATAAACTTGATTTTTTTAATTTGACCTAACTAAAATATTCTTTAGCTATATGAATTAATATACAATATTATGTTATTTATATATTATAATATCTATAATTTTTATAGCTACTAATCAAAGATAAAATCAATTAATCAATGAAATTTATTTATTAAAATTTGCAATAATATACCAATTATTTCCATATCAAGAAAATAGGTGTGCTGCTTCATTATTTCAACAAACCATTCTTTAAAATCACGTTCAAATCGACCATAATGCTTCGATTATTATGGATAAGAAGTTAAAAATTGTAATCACATTAAATCGAAAAATTAAAAATAATAAATCAAAAGTTGCAATCAGATTAAATCAAAAATTAAAGTTGCAATCAAGTAAAATGATTATGATATTTAATTTTTTTATAGGTAAATGATTTATGTCTTTTCATTTCAAAACTCTTTATTTACCTAAACAAATATAATGTTTTTTTCTTTACTCTTTGATTCTATTTTCTTATAAATTTCAAAATTATGTATACATTTTTAATTTGTAATATTTTATCTTTATTTTTTGTTTTGTTCGACCTTATAATAAATAAATATCAATAATATTTTATAAAACTAACTTTGTATATATTGATAACCTTAATTTCTTAATTTGACCTAACTAAAATATTTTTTAGTTCTATGAATTAATATAAAATATTATCTTATTTACATATTATAATATCTACAATTTCTATAATTACTAAGATTTAATATAAATATCACTCAAACATAAAATCAATCAATTAAGATTTATTTATTAATATTTGCACTTAAAATATAAAAAATTAAAGTTCATTCTATGAATTAATATAAAATATCATGTTATTTACATAGTATAATATCTACATTTTTGACAAAACTTGCGCAAGCATAACCCAGTAATTTCAAGCAGATTCTCCATTGTATATTGACACCAGCCAACTTGATTTCTACTTCTACAGCTCAAACTTTCGGGACAGTCAAAGAAGAATATTTATTTCAAACGAATCGTATAGACGATGTTTTCTACTATCTGCACCAGAAAAAAATCCAAAACACATGAAAGATATTTTCTATCAAGAAAAGAAAGAAAAAAATGTTAAATTCCGGTTTGTCCATGAATAGTCGTGGGAATGGCTGTAATTGCAAAAATAGTATAAACCAAAATTTTCCACATGAATAGTCGTGGGAATGGCTGTAATTGCAAAAATAGTATAAACCAAAATTTTCCACGATTAGGTTTGATGAACATGATAGATACTGTGAAAGTATGATGATTATATATAGTAATGATAAAAGTGTTTTGTAACGTGGAAGGTGGAGGGCTTGGAAGGCAGAAGGGGCTTGGAAGGAAGAAGCATTATATGAGGTCATTAGTGCTGTAAGCAGTTGTGAATGTGAATGGCCAGAGAAAGTAAATAATTTGTAACTGCGAGATCATGAGAGGTTGGAGGTTTAAAGTTCAATCCTACAATGGGAAAGGAATGATGTGGAATTTTGTGAGAAGAGAGGCTGATGTGGCATAGCTAAGAGATGAGGAAATGGTAGACTTTTCTTATATGATAGATTTATGTAGGATGAATGTGTATTGTAAAATATTTTTATAATGATAAAATCAATACCTTCTAAGTCATTTAGAGATTCGTGATTTCTTTGTTTATCTAGATCGAAAATTTTATCACTTGCAAGTCATTTAGAGATTGAAACAAATTAAAAGAATAGAATGTTATGTATTATTGTAAACCAGAAGTTTACAGATCACACTTAAGTGTATTGTTGGCAAAATTGGTTGGGTCATCTCAGATGTATTATGATGCGAGAATTAGTTTTGAAGAACTAGAAGTTTCTTTAATCCAATAAAATTTGTGAGTTTCCAAAAGAAAAATTGAGAAATTGAGTTTTTATGACATTAATTGTTGCATCGACTAACAGATCAGGTATATGTCTACTCACAACCAGAAGTTTGTGAAATTATTTTCTCAACTAATTAGACTAAGATCTTGTTTTTTTTGGATTTTTTTAGAAATTCATGTATAAGTATCACATATATTATTAAAATTGATATTGAGCATCATGTAATATATGTTCATAAAAAGAAACTGGACCTGAAGATCCATTCTTTAGACGTCTAAAGTTAATTATATGGTTGATACTTATGGGATCATCAATTATAAAGTATATATTTGAAACACCCAAAGTATGATATTAAGATATTTATTCGCATCAAGCCAACAAGATACTATATCTTAGTCATCCATAATTTATTCTAATACTTCTCATCTAAGTGAACATTTGGATGTGTTGTGTATATTTCAATTACTCCAATATAATACATTAAGATGAGCCATGAAATAATATTGGAAAAATATAATTAATATGAATCTCAATTTTGAGGATATAATTTGAGCAAATAATCAAATACTTGATTGCAGCCCAATAGGCTGATTATCACTTGATAAATTAATTTTCCCAATATTAGGGGGAGAGAATAAGCAACTGAAATCATGAACAAGAAGTTCAAATGAACAATTTTAGATCTTGATCCTCGTACAAACCAATATCAACTAGAAGTTCGAAAGATTATTCATTTGCAAATTTTATACAACCAATTACATCTACTAATACTACAATCGAAGTGGATTCTCCTGTTGGATAATCTAATATAGCAAATGAATTGAAACCGTGCATGAAGCATGGTAGAAAAGTCGGTTCCAATATTAATAATCCTCTACCAAGAAAATAAGCTAAAATTAAAGATGACCCATGTGAGGATATAGAAAATCTAAAAGAATCTTCGAACATAATAAACATTTCATCTCCAGAAGAGATTGATCAGGTACCTAAAACTTATGAAAATATAGAGATATCGATAAATTATGTCCAAAATGGAATACAATGGAACCGATACGAAGTCGACATTGATGATATATTTCTGTACAATATAGCGCTAAATGAGAAAGAGGATCATGAGTCAAAGTCTATTAAAGATTGTAGACAAAGTGAGAATTGCCCAAAATAAACATATTCAATTGAATAAGATTTAAACCCATTTTACAAGTGACTCAATTTTGGACCTGTAGTCCGAATACTTTAGGTATAATAATCAATGGCATATAAATGAGTTTTTGTGAAAAAGCAGTAAGAATGGTAAAAAGTTTGATTTGTTGCTCAATGATTTTCACAAAGACCTAAGATTGGTTTTGATGAAACATGTCCACCTGTAGTGGATTCAATTAATTTTTCAATATTTTATTAGCCTTATAGTACTTGAAGGGCTTAATATGAACATGATGTATGTTGTAATATCTTATTTATACGGCTCACTTGATAGTGACATTTACATGAAACTCCCTAAAGGGTTAATATACCAGAGACACATAATTTCGAATCTCGAGAAAGTTATTCCATAAAATTGAATAAATCTCTCTCTATGGTTTGAAACAATTTGGACGCATGTGGTATAACCGTCTTAGTGAATATTTGCTTAGAGTGAGATATACAAATAACTCCATTTGTCCTTGTATTTTTATAAAAAGATTAGGAAAGGAATTTGCAATAATAATTGTCTATGTTGATGACATAAATATTATTAGAACTCCTGAAGAGCTTCCAAAAGCTATGAATTGTTTAAGAAAAGAGTTTGAGATGAAGGACCTAGGAAAGACAAAATTATGTCTAAGTTTACAAATTGAGCATTTTGACAAATGAATATTTGTACATCAAGAGTGCTATATAGAAAAAGTATTAAAATACTTCTATGTGGACAAATGTCACCCGTTGTCTACTCCAATGGTTGTTAGATAATTAGATGTAGAGAAAGATCCTTTCAGGTCTTGAAAAAAGGATGAAGAATTGCTTGGTCCTGAAGTACCATATCTCAGTGTGATTGGAGCAATTATGTACCTTGCTAACTATACATGCCTGATATATCATTTGCAGACAATTTATTAGCAAGATACAATTCTTTACCTACACAAATACATTGGAATGGAGTCAAACATATACTTTGTTATCTTAGCGCTACAATAGACACGAGTCTGTTTTATACCAAAGTATCCAGACTCGAATTAACATGTTATGAAGATGCAGGTTACTTGTCAGTTTCTTGCAATGGTAGATCACAAACAGGTTATTTACTTACATGTGGTGGTACAACTACTTCATGGAGATCGGTGAAACAAACAATAGCAGCAACTTCATCTAATCATGCAGAACTTGAGGAAAGTTGAGAATACGTTTGATTGAGATCCTTAATCCAACACATACAAAATACTTGTGGTTTGTCTTCTAGATAAACAAATACAACGACCATATATGAAGATAATACGCCATGTATCGCTCAATTGCAAGATCGTTACACTAAAGGAGACTAGACAAAACACATCTCTCCAAAGTTATTTTTCACTCATTATCTTCAGAAGAATGGTGATATAAACATCCAACAAATTCGTTCATGTGATAATCTTGCAGACCTTTTCACAAAGTCACTCCCAAGTAGAACTTTTAATCAACTAGTACAAAAGTTTGGTCTTCATCGTCAAAGAAATGAACGTTCAGCTGAGGGGGAGAAATAAATTTATTTTAAAAGGATATTGTACTCTTTTTCCTTCACTAGATTTTTTCCCAATGGATTTTTTCTAGTAAAGGTTTTAACGAGGCATATCCAAAACAAACATCTAAGGGGAAGTGTTATGAATAATTGGTATTTGTTTCCCAATGATTTTATTCCTTATTTATAACAATTTGTATTTATTACATTGTCTGAATATTGTCCTATAAATAAGATCAATCTCTTTGTAGAAATAAACCGATGAAATAATACAGAATCATTCTATCTTTCTCTTTTATTTTCTTTCTCCTTATTTCATAACAATATTGTTCTTTTATGGTGTTTTTCTTCTTTTATTTTTTCTCTAATTTTTCTTTTTTATTTATTTTGTTCATCATAAAAGAACCAACACGTGTCTATGATTATTTATGTGTTAGAATAACTTCTTGATTGATTGTTTTAAAAAACATAACTTCTAAGAATCATTTTTCTACTCTTTTTAATTTGAAATTTTCCTTCAAAATTAATGCAACCAAAAATTATTTGAAAGTGAATCTCCGTATAGAAAATATGGGGAATGAGAAAATAGAGAAGGAAAAAAAAGAGAATTTCTTCACCCACCTCCTAACCTTCTTGCTCACCCTTGGTGAATTTACAATATTATCCCTTGTTTCGGAAGTTCATTTCCGAAACGGTACTTCTTTTTGAAAAAAAGGTGTTTTCGGAAATGAACTTCCGAAAACGTGTTTTTTTAATATAAAATATTGGTTTCGGAGATGCATCTCCGAAATAAAGTTACATTTTTAGAAAATGTGGTGTTTCGGAAGTTCATCTCCGAACGCACCCCCATGATGGAATTCGGAAATGAACCTCCGAATTTATGTCTGGACAGAAGAAAAATGAAAAACAACAACGATTCGCTTTATTTAATCGGGTGAAGATTACAACGATAATATTACAGAAAATTAAAGTTACATATTGTTGAACACAGGTAGGTGGGGATGAGTCAACATTTTGATAACGTCGTCCGCCGATCTTTGAAGTTTGGCGTCCAACTCGATCGGGCCTTTCGAAGAAAATCGGTCGAACGTTGTCCACATAACCGCTAAATCTTCGTCGTTCTTGATCTCAAAAGGTGTGAACTTAATGCCTCCCTCGTCGTTAAGCGATGGCGAGCGGTACTCGAGCTTGACAACCTTTCGTTTCTCGGGATAGCGCAAAAGCGTGTTGAGCGACGGTATCAATTCCGCAAACGGCGTGTCGCGCGAGAAGCGAAATTGGAACGACATCGGGTAGCCGGTTTCAAAGTAGACGAATGCTAGGTGGGGGTAGGTTTGTGTCATTTGTGTTTTGTGGTGTGAAGAGGATGAAGAAGAGTGTGTAGTATTTATAGACTTATTGGAGCATTGATGGCCCAACAAACCTTATCCTGCCTCAGGGGACATTTCGGAAATGAACTTCCGAAAATAGGCTCCAGACATGTATATTTCGGAAGTTCATTTCCGAATTATGCAGAAACAGAGGTGAATTTTGCATTTTGTGCATTGCATTCTGTTTTGTGTAAACAATACCAAAAGCATACAAAATAGGCATAAAATAGGCAATGACAACATAAAACATACTTATATTATATATGTATTGAATCGGTCCGATTTTACATGATAAACAACAATACATACAAAAAATGATCGTTACAAACAAAAACGATCCGGAACGAACTAAAATTCACCGAACCAATCGGTGGATCCTAAGTCCAAAATAGGCACGTTCTTCGACCGCTCTCTATTTTGCTCGCGCTCTTTGCTCATCATTTCTTCAAACTCCGCCATCCTCGAAACGAACGGATCCGGCCAAGTCTTCGCCTCATTTGAACGATGTGCCGTCCATTGACAAGAAGTAGCCTGTATAGGACAACCCGGTTTCAAAAACACTTGAACGAAGTGCCGCGATCGTAGATACCCGATGCATATGATGCGGCCCGACGCGTCCAACGGCGGTCGACTATGAAGTGGAAAGAAAGTCTCACTTAGTCCAAACCTCGTCAAATCGATACACACCATATCATACGCACTTGCTATTAGATGACCCATATCGGGGAATGACATCCACTTCGAAACCGGAGCGATACCGGTAAGTGATGGAACAAGTGCATCATGAATTTTTGCAAACTTTTCTTGATTTTCATATAGTCGGCCGTAGATGTCCCGATACGAAGTCAACTCTGCAATGAGTTCCCGTCGGACTAAAGTGTGATTATTTTCCCCTTTATCGAGCAAACCCGCAACGGCCCGATATCCACAATTGCCGTCGCCTCCAACATCAACGATGTTATCGATATATTTGTGCATAAAAAGTGGCATCTCATCAATGTAGACAATTGGTGATTTTTTGATCGGCGGTGTACGAGGTGGCTTCGAAATACGGGCTCCTTTGTTACCACTACACTTAGACTTCGGTGTCTCATGAATTTCCGGGAACGATGCATCAACATGTTCAAAGTAGGAAGGAGATCGGTTTGTTGACGTGTCATCTTGTGTAATTTTGGACTTTTTCGGTGCACCTTTCGTTTTAACCGGTTGAGATGGCGGTTTCAAATCGGTGGTCTCCGGAAATGCGATCTTTCGCAATTGTTCTTTTATGTGCATTTTTGTTGTGTCGTCCGTTTTAGCAAACTTCTCCATTATCACTTCCAACTCGTCGGAGATGGTGATTTTGGAGTCATTTTCTTTCGGCGGGTCAAAATCATCAAAACGAAGCTTCTTCCAATGGTCGGCTACCTCATCCATGCGTACTGGTGAATTCAACTTCTTCTTTTTTGCAAGTATACAAGCACATGGAAGGCCGTATGTCTTTCTAATGGTGCACCCACATAATGAACTATCAGGCCCCGTGGTCTCCGACCGCTTAGCTTCATGAAACAAAAAATTCAAACCCGTTCGAGATATGTTGTAAATCAATTGGGAGAATAGAATTTGGCCCTTATACCGGTGTTCCATAATCGTCTTGCTCCGACCGAACGATGTTTGAATTTCATTGTGTTGATTTTCAAGCATTTGGTTCACGGTGTCCCATCCCCGACACAAATCTCCCTTGCTATCACCCAACCACCTCTTGAAGACCGCATGTGTGGATTCAACACGGTTAGTCGTGGTGCAACCAAGATGTCTAACTCGATTTGTCCAAGCGCACACGACTTTTTCTCTAACTTTGTCAAGAATGGTGGATTCGACGTAATGACAAAATGTCCTAATGGAACCACACAAAGACCTAAAGTGTACCAATTTCTCAGTATACACCTCTTCGGAGTGTGCATCCAAAATTTCCTTCCATGCCGACATTATCCTTTCAACCACAACACCGGCTTTGACAACTTTACCGTTTTCACCCGGCCTATCTTTTGTCCCAACCGCGGGTTTCAACTTGCTTCTCACGTTGCAAGTTATGTGATACCGGCAAAGTAACGCGGTCGATGTCGGGAAGACGGTATCGACCGCATTCATCAAAGCATTGTGTCGATCGGTGACAATGACGTTTGGCATAACCTCTTGATCAACTAACAAAGACTTGCAAATTCCCAAGGCCCACGCAAAGTTTTCTTCTTTTTCACACTCTGAAAAAGCAAACCCCACCGAATAAGTCTTGTCCGTCGAGGTCACACCGACGATCTCTAGAAGAGGAAGCCTATACTTGTTTGTCTTGTACGTCGAATCCATGACTAGAACGGTTGGAAATGTGTTGAACAATTTGATACTTTCGGGATGAGTCCAAAAAATATCACGCACGGTAACTTTGTCCTCGGAGGTTCGGAAGCTTGAAACATAATTGTTATCGCCTAGAAGTTTCAAAAGTTGTTGCATTTCCGACCGATGGCCCATATTCAAAACCTTGAGATTGCGCCGTTCATTGTAAACTTGCTTGATATTTGAAACGCTATCCGGTTTCTTACGCTTCAAATCGGCAAGTATGTTGCGAGGCGCCACTTTGACTATCGTTAGGTCCGATATCACATTTCTCTCTTCGCGGGACAAACGACACGCCATTGGATGCCCGTGTAACTTGACATCCGAGGCATGATTATGCATTCCACAAATTACGGTTAACCGCCACAAATCATCAACCCTCCGAGTGGCACGCAACTTAAACGGACACCCGCACTTTCTCGATCCCGTGTCCTCGTGTTTTAGCACCCGGTTTGATTGTACATATCTACCACCCCGTTCGCAATTCAAAACAACGAAAGCTTTCCGCCTACTATTTCCGTTGTCCGACCTTAAAATAACAATTCCAAATCCATGTTTGTTAGCTTCCTTCCGAACCCAATCAATCAATTGTTCTCGACTACCGAAACTCCGATCATTTGTAAAATGTTGCCGAACATCGACCGCATTGATCATGGGAGTAGCGTCAATAACCGGATCGTTATTAACGTTGACAATTTCCGGATTTAATACTCCATCGTCTTGCACAATGTTGTCCGGATGCACCATACCTAGCAAATGCAAAAATTAACAAAATTGGCCAAAACTGTTTTTTTTTAACTGCCAAGGCATATTTCGGAAGTTCATTTCCGAAATTTATTAGGTGATATATTTCGGAAATGAACTTCCGAACCATATCAGTTTTCAGCATAAATTTGTTGAATCAATGTAGTGAAATAGGGGATGAAATGAGAGATGTTTACCTGAAATTGTAGCTTTCTATGCTCCCTTTAACGTGATCAACGGTTTGAAACTTGATTTTAGGGCGAAAAATTGATGGAGATTGATTGGGTTTTAGAGAGGGTTTTGAGAAATTTTGGAGAAAAATGATGAAATAGTGAAGGAGGGAAATTTGTATATGCAGAAATATTTTCGGAAATGAACTTCCGAAAATATTCACGGTTTTGAATTTTTTATGACTTCGGAGATGCATCTCCGAAAACACCAAAAAATTGGTGTTTTCGGAGATGCATTTCCGAAGTAAAAAAAAAAATAAAAAAGAATAACTTCGGAAGTTCATTTCCGAAGCAGGGGCAGTTTTGGGTTTTCGCTGGGGGTGACCCCCCATAGGGAGGTGGGTAAAGAAATTTTCAAAAAAAATGTCCCCACAATGAGAAAGCAACCTCTTGGTCATTTATAGGAATAGAAAGTTTTGGACTGGCTATATTTTGTTCCTTAATTGCCCTCAACTCAACTTCCATTAAAAAATAGAGAATTTTTTTTATTGACCCCCTCTCCTAACTTTCTTGGTCACCCGCGACGAAATTTCCAGAATGCCCTTATATTTTGGAAATGCATCTTCGAAATCACTTTTTTTTAAAAGGTTGATTTCGGAAGTGCACTTCCGAAAACACAAAAAAAAAAAACGATATTTTCGGAGATATATTTCCAAAAACACAAAAAAAAGTGTTTTCGGAGATGCATTTCCGAAATTACCCATTTTTAATATTTCGGAAGTATACTTCCGAAAAATGCCAGAACAACAACTTCCACTTCTATTCTCAATTAAATCTACTTCCTTCTTATGCTGTGATGCTCTTCTCACCATAGCAAATGAATGTTGGCCCAATATGCTTACCTCTTTAGGTCTTACTCAGGAAGAAGATGAAATTCTACACGACTTTTGCAACGGTGCTGCATCCGTCACTAAACCGAGTCCACCAGACTGCTTATGCTCATGCTCCTAATAATTACTATTATTGAAGTTTCTATTCTTAAGAAATGAATTCCACTTCTTTTCCATCAATAAAAATGGTAATATAACAAAGAGCTACTATATAATATATGCTGTTATTTCATTTCCTCTTTTCTGTTTTTGTTTTCTTTGCATTTTTGTCTTCTATGCTTTCTATTTATAAATTTATCTTTCATATACTTAAATATTAATATCTCTTTTTAGAGAAAATCAATACAATAATTATCATAGGACGGATTTAAATCGAACTTCATAATGTGATACCAATTTCAAAAGACTATTCATATGATGCGATCAATTGGCCGTAAACATACTGTTTTCAAGGGATAGAGAGATAGTGGAAGTTGATGTTCGGGGTTTTCATGCATTTTTCGGAAATACACTTTCGAAACCTCTAAAAATAGGTGTTTTCGAAAATGCATCTCCGAAAACACTCCCCATTTGATATTTTCGGAAGTGTATTTTCGAATTCTGGGAAAAATCTGAAAAAAAATTACTTCGGAAATGCATTCTGAAGTAGGGGTATTTTTGGTTTTTCGCTGGAGGTCACCTCATAGGGGGGTCAGAAAAAAATTCTCAAAAAATAACCAATCAATTATTAGGGCGGATGCAAATACAACCAAAAGGGGGTTTAGGCCCCCCACCAACTAGTTTTATCTTATTTTGATAATGCTAATTTTTTTTCAAGTTTATGCGTGCGCGCGCGTGTGTCGTGGATATAGATTTAATATTTTTCTTTTTTTGCTATATGCACACTGGTTCTTAGGGGAATGGACCATAGTAATCCAAAGTTCGTGTTGAGAGGTCATGACAGTGGCCAAATATTGTTCCCACCAAAAATCGAACTCGTCGGTATTCTTCAAATCTTTGTCCTTAGCAGGAACTCGTTTATCACTCGTTATATAAATTTAATATTATTTTAACATGAAATAGACTCTATAATTTTACGTAAACAAAACGGATGTATTGACAACCTTGCATCTAAGTCAAATAATATGAAATATCTACGCTATTGTGTGAGAATATGTCTTATTAAGACTTTAATTTATTGTTTTAAGAAAATTAAAGGGATTTGGATGCATTTATATATATTTTTTTTACTTATTCTCTTATATTTACATACATTTATATTTAATTTTGTATTGATTAAATATAACTTTAGTTTATCAAAAGATATTAATTTTAATTTTAATTTATTTTGAAATAAATTTAAGCTTCAACTCCTTTAAATTTTCTATTAGTAAATTTAATATTTTTTTACTTCTATTATTATCTATAAATACAGTATTGCTTTGTGGATATCATGGGGTCATACCAAAAACATTTTCCTTTTTTGTATTGTTTTGAAAGTAAGTTCTTGCATTAAATCATTTGTTTGAATTTGATTTATTATTGTTATCATTTTTTCATGATAGTTTTAATTTGATTGTATTATTAAATTATTATGCATTGAATAATGTTAGAAATTGGAAAATCCAATATTGATTTGAGTTTCGCTTTTATATTATATGTATTTTTCTATAAGTTAGATATTTTTAGTTTAATGAATATTGATTTCTGAAATAATGCATCTTCTTAAATATTGATGTTCAATACTTGATTTGATTTGTAGGTACTACATTTTGATTTGATTTTGCAGTCTGAGCCACCAAGGTATTTTCAATTTATTAATGTTTTCATCACAGTATAGTAGATCCGAATCAGTCATTAACTTTATTTTTGTTTTTTTTCATCAAGAGATGTGGTTCCACCAGGGAAGGATGGATTGTTAAACCCCGTAGTAGGATGGTCTCTTTTCATAATTTTTTGTTTAGTAGTTAGTTTACCGATCCTTTATTGTATAACTAAGGATCCTCGAGCTGAAAACGCACGCTGAGCAGCATTAGAGGTAGATCGCCTATTAATGCGGGAATTGGTTAGCATTTCAACTTATGATTCGACTATTTGAAATTTAATTAGACTTAGTTGAGATTTTTAAAACTATTTGAAATGTATATCGTATTTTATCTGCAACATTTTAAAGAGACTCATCGTTCTCTGCAGATGCATATTCTAACAATATTTTTTCTTTTTCAGGAGACTCGTGGAGCTTTGGACGTTCGATAGGTTTAGGTTTTTTTAGGACTTTTAGTTTTAGCAGTTTTTATCTCGATTATGTATTGGTTAGTTGAGGAGTGGCGAGCTTTTCGAGCAGCAGAAAATGCTCGTCGAGAGGTGGAAGAAGCTCGTCGAGAGGCATTAGAGGCAGACCGCCAACTAATGCGGGAGAAGGTGAATGTTTCACGATTCGACTCACCCTCTTCCACTTCACCAAGGATGTGCGATATGTAAGGAAGACTTTGTAGATGGATGCATATTCTGTTTTCATTTTTGGCATGTAGTGAAAAGTTGAAGACTTTCAAAACTTGTTCGACAAGTTGTGGCATGGTTTCAAAAGACTCATATTCTCTTTTGAAGTCATTCAACCCTAAGAGTGAGAGCTCAAAATGTCCCATAGAATTATATGTATTTTTTATTTGAAACATAGTAAATCCTAACTCGAACCATAGAGGTTTTGATTAGAATCACAAAAAGGCTTGACTTAAATAAAAAATTGGATGTAAATTTTGGATTT